>NW_028117100.1:0-54004 GCF_964273445.1 Streptopelia decaocto
AGCCCAAAGTGACCCCAGGACCCCCCAAAGTGACCCGGGACCCCCCCCCAAACTGACCTGGGACCCCCCCCACAAAGAGACCCCAGAGCCCAAAGTGACCCCAGGACCCCCCCAAAGTGACCCCGGGACCCCCCCAAAGTGACCCGGGACCCCCCCCCAAACTGACCTGGGACCCCAAAGTGACCCTGGGACCCCCCCCAAAGAGACCCCAGAGCCCAAAGTGACCCCGGGACCCCCCAAAGTGACCACGGGACCCCAAAACTGCACCTGGGACCCCAAAAGTGAACCTGGGAATCCTGGGGACCCCCCCAACCCAGCCCCCCCGACCCCCATTGCCCCCATATCCCCCCATGTCCCCCCATATCCCCCATGTCCCATGTCCCCATGTCCCCCCATGTCCCCCCATGTCCCCCATGTCCTCATGTCCCCCATATCCCCCCATGTGTCCCCATGTCCCCCCATGTCCCCCTGACCCCCGTGTCCCCCCATTGTCCCCATGTCCCCCAATGTCCCCCCATGTCCCCCCATGTCCCCCCATGTCCCCATGTCCCCCCATGTCCCCCAATGTCCCCCATGTCCCCATGTCCCCATGTCCCCCCATGTCCCCCATGTCCCCCTGACCCCCGTGTCCCCCCATGTCCCCCATGTCCCCATGTCCCCCCAATCCCTGTTCCCCCCAATGTCCCCCCAATGTCCCCATGTCCCCCCAATGTCCCCCAATGTCCCCATGTCCCCCCAATCCCTGTTCCCCCCATGTCCCCCCATGTCCCCCTGTCCCCCCGTGTCCCCCCATGTCCCCCCATTGTCCCCATGTCCCCCTGTCCCCCCGTGTCCCCCCATGTCCCCATGTCCCCCAATGTCCCCCCATGTCCCCCATGTCCCCCATGTCCCCATGTCCCCCATATCCCCCCATTGTCCCCATGTCCCCCACGTCCCCCATGTCCCCCCATGTCCCCCTGACCCCGTGTCCCCCCTGTCCCCCCATTGTCCCCCCATGTCCCCATGTCCCCCATATCCCCCCATGTCCCCATGTCCCCCCATATCCCCCCATATCCCCCATGTCCCCATGTCCCCATGTCCCCTGACCCGTGTCCCCCCCCAGGGCAGATGCTGTTGCCCCCCGGCCCCCGCGGGCCCGTCCCCCCCCGGGGGGGCTGCAGCCGGTGCAGGCGCCCAGCGTGATGGAGGAGGACATCCTGATGGACCTCATCTAGGGACCCCCCCAAAAACACCCCAAAACAGCCCAAAACCACCCCAAAACACCCCAAAAACACCCAAAAAACACCCCAAAACACCCCAAAAACACCCAAAAACACCCCAAAACACCCCCAGCGTGATGGAGGAGGACATCCTGATGGACCTCATCTAGGGACCCCCCCCAAAAACACCCAAAACACCCCCAGACACCCCCAAAAACACCCCCAGACACCCCCAAAAACACCCCCCGACACCCCCAAAACAGCCCGGACACCCCAAAAACACCCCCAGACACCCCAAAACAGCCCCACACACCCCAAAACACCCCCAAACATCCCCAAATAGCCCCCGAAACAGCCCCTGACACCCCAAAACATCCCCCCCAAACACCCCCAGACACCCCCAAACACCCCATTGTGCCCCCCCCCCCGTTATTTTGTGCCCCCCCCAAATTGCTCCATTAAACAGGGTTTTATTTTGTGCTCAAGAAACGGTGTCGGAATCGGGGGGGGGGAACTGGGATTGGGTCTCTTGGGCACTCCCGAACTCCTGGGTCCCTCCCGAACTCCTGGGTCCCTCCCGAACTCCTGGGTCCCTCCCAGACTCCTGGGTCCCTGGGGCACTCCTGGGTCCCCCCCAAACCCCTGTGTCCCTCCCGAACTCCTGGGTCCCCCCCCCCGAACTCCTGGGTCCCCCCGAATTCCTGGGTCCCCCCCCGATCTCCTGGGTCCATCCCGAACTCCTGGGTCCCCCCGAACTCCTGGGTCCCCCCCCATAATACTTTCCCTGAACTCCTGGGTCCCCCCCCGAACTCCTGGGTCCCCCCGAATTCCTGGGTCCCCCCAAATTCCTGGGTCCATCCCGAACTCCTGGGTCCCCTCCTGAACTCCTGGGTCCCCCCTATCATCCTTTCCCGAACTCCTGGGTCCCCCCCGAACTCTTGGGTCCCCCCAAATTCCTGGATCCTCCCAAGTTCCTGGGTCTATCCCGAACTCCTGGGTCCATCCCAAACTCCTGGGTCCCTCCCGAACTCCTGGGTCCCTCCCAGACTCCTGGGTCCCCCCCGAACTCCTGGGTCCCCCCCCAAACCCCTGTGTCCCTCCCGAACTCCTGGGTCCCCCCGAACTCCTGGGTCCCCTCCCGAACTCCTGGGTCCCCCCCTGATCTCCTGGGTCCCCCCCCGAACTCCTGGGTCCATCCCGAACTCCTGGGTCCCCTCCCGAACTCCTGGGTCCCCCCCCATAATACTTTCCCTGAACTCCTGGGTCCCCCCCGAATTCCTGGGTCCCCCCAAATTCCTGGGTCCATCCCGAACTCCTGGGTCCCCTCCTGAACTCCTGGGTCCCCCCTATCATCCTTTCCCGAACTCCTGGGTCCCCCCCCGAACTCCTGGGTCCCCTCCCGATCTCCTGGGTCCCCCCCCCGAACTCCTGGGTCCCCTCCCGATCTCCTGGGTTCCCCCCTATCATCCTTTCCCGAACTCCTGGGTCCCCCCGAACTCCTGGGTCCATGGTGCACTCCTGGGTCCCTTGGGGCACTCCTGGGTCCCCCGAACTCCTGGGTCCTTGGGGCACTCCTGGGTCCCTCCCAAACTCCTGGGTTCCTGGGTTTGGGGGGGGTACAGGAGGGACCCAGGAGTTCGGGAAAGGATTATACGAGGAGTTCTTTGGGGACCCAGGAGTTCAGGGAAGAGATTATTGGGGGGACCCAGGAGCCCAGGTAGGACCCAGGAGTTCGGGGGGGGACCCAGAAGTTCAGGGGGACCCAGGAGATCAGGGATGGACCCAGGAGTTCGGGAGGGACCCAGGAGTTCAGGGTGGACCCAGGAATTCGGGGTGGACCCAGGAGTTCGGGACGGACCCAGGAGTTCGGGAGGGACCCAGGAGTTCGGGAGGGACCCAGGAGTTCGGGGGGAACCCAGGAGTGCGGGAGGGACCCAGGAGTTCGGGAGGGACCCAGGAGTGCCCCAAGGGACCCAGGAGTTCGGGACGGACCCAGGAGTTCGGGAGGGACCCAGGAGTTCGGGAGGGACCCAGGAGTTCGGGGGGGACCCAGGAGTGCGGGAGGGACCCAGGAGTTCGGGAGGGACCCAGGAGTTCGGGAGGGACCCAGGAGTTCGGGAGGGACCCAGGAGTGCCCCAAGGGACCCAGGAGTTCGGGAGGGACCCAGGAGTTCGGGGGACCCAGGAGTTCGGGAGGGACCCAGGCGTCCGGGCTGCTCTCCGGACCGTGCTGTCCCGGGGCCGTTTGTTCGTTTGCTCAGTAATTAACGGGGGAGGGACTGACCCGCAGCCGGACGCCTGGGTCCCTTTGGGGGGTGGGGAGAGTCCCCGGACTCCTGGGTCCCTTTTGGGGGTGGGGAGAGTCCCGGACTCCTGGGTCCCATTTGAGGGGGGTGGGGACGGGTACCCGGATGCCTGGGTCCTTCTTGGGTGATGCCCGGACGCCTGGGTCCCTGGGTCCTCCATGGGGCTCTACCCTGCGTCCCCCACATTTCCCGGACGCCTGGGTCCCTGGGTGTGGGTGGGGCTTTGGGCCGGGGGGGGTGGTCACTCCCGGACGCCTGGGTCCCCCCCACCCGGACGCCTGGGTCCCTCATTGTTCTGCAGAACAAAAGGCTCCACCCGGTGCTGCCCAATTATCCGGTGCAGGGGAGCAGAGGGACCTGCTGGGCCCGGCCCGGACGCCTGGGTCCTCGGGGGAGGGGAGGGAGAAGAGGGGATGGAGGAGAACGTGGGGGGATGATGGATGGATGATGGATGATGATGGATGATGGATGATGGATGATGGATGGATGATGGATGATGGATGATGGATGGATGATGGATGATGGATGATGGATGATGGATGATGGATGGATGATGGATGATGGATGATGGATGATGGATGATGGATGATGGATGATGGATGATGGATGATGATGGATGATGGATGATGATTGATGGATGGATGATGGATGGATGATGGATGATGGATGGATGATGGATGGATGATGGATGGATGATGGATGGATGATTGATGGATGGATGATGGATGGATGATGGATGATGGATGGATGATGGATGGATGATGGATGATGATGGATGATGGATGATGGATGATGGATGGATGATGGATGGATGATGGATGATGATGGATGATGGATGGATGATGGATGATGGATGATGGATGGATGATGGATGGATGATGGATGATGATGGATGATGGATGATGGATGATGGATGGATGATGGATGGATGATGGATGATGATGGATGATGGATGATGGATGATGGATGATGGATGATGGATGATGGATGATGATGGATGATGGATGGATGATTGATGGATGATGGATGATGATGGATGATGGATGATGGATGATGGATGATGGATGATGGATGATGGATGGATGATGGATGGATGATTGATGGATGATGGATGATGATGGATGATGGATGATGGATGATGGATGATGGACAGATGATGGATGATGGATGGATGATGGATGATGGATGGATGATGGATGATGGATGGATGATTGATGGATGATGGATGATGATGGATGATGGATGATGGATGATGGATGGATGGATGATGGATGATGGATGATGGAGAAGAACATGGATGGGTGGAGAACATGGACAGATGGAGAAGGATCAATGGATGGAGAAGAACATGGTTGATGGATGAAGATGGGTGGAGAACATGGATGGAGGGAGAAGAAGATGGACGGATGGATGGACAGATGGATGGACATGAATGGGTGGATGGATGGACAGATGGGTGATGGACGGATGGATGGACAGATGGGTGGATGGAGAAGATGGACGGAAGGACAGACGGATGGACGGACCCATGGATGGAGAGAACACTGGCTCAACATCCAGATGATTTGAGAGATGGACGGACAGACAGACGGGTGGACGGGGTGGGGGGGGCTGGTGGATGGACAGACGGATGGAGAAGATGGACAGATGGACGGAGAGAAAGTTGGATCGATGGAGACGGACGGACGTGGGACGGAGAAGACGGACAGATGGGGGATGGATGGACAGAAGGACACATCCGTGTGCGGACAGACGGACACGGGGCCCTGCCCACCCCGTCCCAGATCTTATCTGTGCCCCGGGGGGCGGAGCTCGCACCCCATTGGCTGACGCTGCCCCATGAGCCCCTATAAAAACCCGGAGCCCTCGGAGGAGCCGCTGCCCCACGGAGCCGGCACGGTGAGTCCCGGACGCCTGGGTCCCTTTTCTGGGCTGGGGGACTATGGGACAGGGGGGTCCCGGACGCCTGGGTCCCTGTTCCATTCTAGGGGGTCTATGGTGTGGGTGGGTCCCGGACGCCTGGGTCCCTGTTCCATTCTAGGGGGTCTATGGTGTGGGTGGGTCCCGGACGCCTGGGTCCCTGTTCCATTCTAGGGGTCTATGGTGTGGGTGGGTCCCGGACGCCTGGGTCCCTTTTCTGGGCTGGGGGACTATGGGACAGGGGGGTCCCGGACGCCTGGGTCCCTGTTCCATTCTAGGGGGTCTATGGTGTGGGTGGGTCCCGGACGCCTGGGTCCCTGTTCCATTCTAGGGGTCTATGGTGTGGGTGGGTCCCGGACGCCTGGGTCCCTGTTCCATTCTAGGGGGTCTATGGTGTGGGTGGGTCCCGGACGCCTGGGTCCCTGTTCCATTCTAGGGGTCTATGGTGTGGGTGGGTCCCGGACGCCTGGGTCCCTGTTCCATTCTAGGGGGTCTATGGTGTGGGTGGGTCCCGGACGCCTGGGTCCCTGTTCCATTCTAGGGGTCTATGGTGTGGGTGGGTCCCGGACGCCTGGGTCCCTGTTCCATTCTAGGGGTCTATGGTGTGGGTGGGTCCCGGACGCCTGGGTCCCTGTTCCATTCTAGGGGGTCTATGGTGTGGGTGGGTCCCGGACGCCTGGGTCCCTGTTCCATTCTAGGGGTCTATGGTGTGGGTGGGTCCCGGACGCCTGGGTCCCTTTTCTCGGCTGGGGGACTATGGGACAGGGGGGTCCCGGACGCCTGGGTCCCTTTTCCATTCTGGTGGTCTATGGTGTGGGTGGGTCCCGGACACCTGGGTCCCCTTTCTGGTCTGGGGGGTTATGAGGTGGGTGGGTCCCGGACGCCTGGGTCCCTATTCCGGGCTGGGGGGTTATGGGGGTGTCCCGGACGCCTGGGTCCCCTTTCTGTTCTGGGGCATTTATGGGTCAGGGTGTGGGTCCCGGACGCCTGGGTCCCTATTCCCGGCTGGGGGGTTATGGGGGTGTCCCGGATGCCTGGGTCCCTTCTCACCCCCCATGTGTGGGGCAGATGGGGCCCCCGCAGACGCTGCTGCTCTGGCTTTGCTTCCTGCTCCCATGTGGTGAGTCTCGTTTTGCCCAAAACCCCCACTTTTCCACCCAAATCCCACCCCCCATAACCCCACCTTCCCCCCCCACCCCCACCTTGCCCATCTCTGACCCCAAAGTTGCTGTTTCCAGCCCCAAATTTGGTGTTTCTAGCCCCCAAACCACCCCCATTTTCCTTCCATCTCTTCCTTCCAACCTCCAGCCCCACATCTGGAGTTTCTTGCCCCAAATCTCCTGTTTCTAAGCCCAAATCCACCCCCATTTTCCTTCCATCTCTTCCTTCCAACCTCCAGCCCCACATCTGGAGTTTCTTGCCCCAAATCTCCTGTTTCTAAGCCCAAATCCACCCCCATTTTCCTTCCATCTCTTCCTTCCAACCTCCAGCCCCACATCTGGAGTTTCTTGCCCCAAATCTCCTGTTTCTAAGCCCAAATCCACCCCCATTTTCTTCCCCCCTCTTCCTTTCCATCTCCAGCCCCACATCTGGAGTTTCCAGCCCCAAATCTGGTGTTTCCAGCCCCAAATTTGGCGTTTCCAGCCCCAAAACCTCCCACCTTTTCATCCCACGTCTCCCTTTCCACCCCCCCAACCCCAAATTTGGTGGTTTTGGCCCCAAAAGTGGCTGCACCCGCTTTTGTGCCCCAGGTGGCGACCCGGCGGCCACGAGGTGCCGGGGGGGGACGTGTGGGGACGGGACCACGTGCGTCATGGGGGACGACGGACCCAAATGTGTCCCCAAAGCCGCGTGTGACAACGTCCGGTGTGGCCATGGAACCCAATGCAAGATGGTGGATGGGTGGCCCAAATGTGTCCCCAAACCCTCATGTAGGAACATCCGTTGTGAAGAAGGAACCCAATGCAAGATGGTGGACGGGTGGCCCAAATGTGTCCCCAAACCCTCGTGTGACAACGTCCGGTGTGGCCATGGAACCCAATGCAAGATGGTGGATGGGTGGCCCAAATGTGTCCCCAAACCCTCGTGTGACAACGTCCGGTGTGGACAAGGCACCCAATGCAAGATGGTGGATGGGGGACCCAAATGTGTCCCCAAACCATCATGTAGGAACATCCGGTGTGAAGAAGGAACCCAATGCAAGGTGGTTGATGGGGAACCCAAATGTGTCCCCAAACCATCATGTAGGAACATCCGGTGTGAAGAAGGCACCCAATGCAAGATGGTGGACGGGTGGCCCAAATGTGTCCCCAAACCATCATGTGACAACGTCCGGTGTGGTCAAGGAACCCAATGCAAGATGGTGGGTGATGGACCCAAATGTGTCCCCAAACCATCATGTAGGAACATCCGGTGTGAAGAAGGAACCCAATGCAAGATGGTGGATGGGTGGCCCAAATGTGTCCCCAAACCATCATGTGACAATGTCCGGTGTGGCCATGGAACCCAATGCAAGATGGTGGGTGATGGACCCAAATGTGTCCCCAAACCCTCGTGTGACAACGTCCGGTGTGGACACGGAACCCAATGCAAGATGGTGGATGGGGGACCCAAATGTGTCCCCAAACCATCATGTAGGAACATCCGTTGTGGCCATGGAACCCAATGCAAGATGGTGGATGGGTGGCCCAAATGTGTCCCCAAACCATCATGTAGGAACATCCGGTGTGAAGAAGGCACCCAATGCAAGATGGTGGATGGGTGGCCCAAATGTGTCCCCAAACCCTCATGTAGGAACATCCGTTGTGAAGAAGGAACCCAATGCAAGATGGTTGATGGGTGGCCCAAATGTGTCCCCAAACCATCATGTAGGAACATCCGGTGTGAAGAAGGAACCCAATGCAAGATGGTGGATGGGGAACCCAAATGTGTCCCCAAATCATCATGTAGGAACATCCGGTGTGAAGAAGGAACCCAATGCAAGATGGCGGATGGGTGGCCCAAATGTGTCCCCAAACCCTCGTGTGACAACGTCCGGTGTGGCCATGGAACACAATGCAAGATGGTGGATGGGGGACCCAAATGTGTCCCCAAACCATCATGTAGGAACATCCGTTGTGGCCATGGAACCCAATGCAAGATGGTGGACGGGTGGCCCAAATGTGTCCCCAAACCATCATGTAGGAACATCCGGTGTGAAGAAGGAACCCAATGCAAGATGGCGGATGGGTGGCCCAAATGTGTCCCCAAACCATCATGTAGGAACATCCGGTGTGAAGAAGGAACCCAATGCAAGATGGCGGATGGGTGGCCCAAATGTGTCCCCAACCCCTCGTGTGACAACGTCCGGTGTGGCCATGGAACACAATGCAAGATGGTGGCCAGGGGGCCCAGGTGCGTGGGGCAGCGGCTCCTCCGCAGGGCCGTGTCCCCCACGGTGTCTGTCCGGGTGTCCCCCCCGTGTCCCCTGCCCTGTCCCCAGGGTACCACATGCAAGATGCTGGATGGTCAACCACAGTGTGTCCATCACCAACCGTCCTGTAGCAACATCCCATGTGAGAAGGGAACCACGTGTCAGATCATCGATGGTTGGCCAAGGTGTGTCCAACCCAAGACGTCCCCAAGGAGACTATCCTGTAGTGACACCCACTGTCCCCAGAGGACCACGTGCAAGATGGTGGATGGTCAACCACAGTGTGTCCATCACCAACCGTCCTGTAGCGACATCCAATGTGAGAAGGGAACCACATGTCAGATCATCGATGATTGGCCAAGGTGTGTCCAATCCAAGATGTCCCCAGGGGGACTGATTTGCAATGACCTCCAGTGTCCCCAAGGGACCACGTGCAAGATGGTGGATGGTCAACCACAGTGTGTCCATCACCAACCATCCTGTAGTGACATCCAATGTGAGAAGGGAACCACGTGTCACATGGTGGATGGTTGGCCACACTGTGTCCAATCCAAGACGTCCATCAGGAGACCTTCCTGTAGTGACCTCCAGTGTCCCCAAGGGACCACGTGCAAGATGGTGGATGGTCAACCACAGTGTGTCCATCACCAACCATCCTGCAGTGACATCCAATGTGAGAAGGGAACCACATGTCACATGGTCAATGGGTGGCCCAGATGTGTCCAATCCAAGACGTCCCCAAGGAGACCAACCTGCAGGAGCATCCAGTGTCCCAAGGGGACCACATGCAGCTTAATCAATGGCCAACCACGGTGCGTCCATCACCAACCGTCCTGCAGTGACCTCCAGTGTCCCAAAGGGTCCACGTGCACAATGACCAATGGGTGGCCTCAGTGTGTCCATCACCAACCGACCTGCCAGGACACCCAATGTGAGAAGGGAACCACGTGTCACATGGTGGATGGCTGGCCACGCTGTGTCCAACCCAAGACGTCCATCAGGAGACCTTCCTGTAGTGACACCCAGTGTCCCAAAGGGACCACGTGCAAGATGGTGGATGGTCAACCACAGTGTGTCCATCACCAACCGACCTGCAGTGACATCCAATGTGAGAAGGGAACCACGTGTCAGATCATTGATGATTGGCCACGCTGTGTCCAATCCAAGATGCCACTGAGGGCACCTTCATGTAGTGACACCCAGTGTCCCCAAGGGACCACGTGCAAGATGGTGGTTGGTCATCCACAGTGTGTCCACAACCCCCCATCCTGCCAGGACATCCAGTGTGAGAAGGGATCCACGTGTCAGATCATCCATGGTTGGCCACGCTGTGTCCATGTCAAGACCTCCATGAGAAGACCAACTTGTGGGGACACCCAGTGTCCCAAAGGGACCACGTGCAAGATGCTGTATGGTCAACCACAGTGTGTCCACAACCCCCCATCCTGCAGTGACATCCAGTGTGAGAAGGGAACCACGTGTCAGATCATCCATGGTTGGCCACGCTGTGTCCAACCCAAGACGTCCATCAGGAGACCTTCTTGCAATGACATTCACTGTCCCCAAGGGACCAGGTGCCGGATGCTCCAGAGGTGGCCCCAGTGTGTCCATCACCAACTGATCTGCAGTGACATCCAGTGTGAGAAGGGAACAACTTGTCAGATCATTGATGGGTGGCCACAATGTGTCCAACCCAAGACATTTACCAGGCGGCCATCTTGCCAGGATGTTCACTGTCCCAAAGGGACCATGTGCAAGATGCTGGATGGTCAACCACAATGTGTCCACAACCCCCCATCCTGCCATGATGTCCAGTGCCAGAAGGGAACCACATGTCACATGGTCAATGGGTGGCCCAGATGTGTCCAATCCAAGACGTCCCCAAGGAGACCAACCTGCAGGAGCATCCAGTGTCCCAAGGGGACCACATGCAGCTTAATCAATGGCCAACCACGGTGCGTCCATCACCAACTGTCCTGCAGTGACCTCCAGTGTCCCAAAGGGTCCACGTGCACAATGACCAATGGGTGGCCTCAGTGTGTCCACCACCAACCGACCTGCCAGGACACCCAATGTGAGAAGGGAACCACGTGTCACATGGTGGATGGCTGGCCACGCTGTGTCCAACCCAAGACGTCCATCAGGAGACCTTCCTGTACTGACACCCACTGTCCCAAAGGAACCACGTGCAAGATGCTGGATGGTCAACCACAGTGTGTCCAGAACCCCCCATCATGCCAGGACATCCAATGTGAGAAGGGATCCACATGTCAGATCATCCATGGTTGGCCAAGGTGTGTCCAACCCAAGACGATTCTCAGGACACCAACTTGTAGAGACGCCCATTGTCCCCAAGGGACCAGGTGCCGGATGCTCCAGGGGTGGCCTCAGTGTGTCCATCACCAACCGACCTGCCAGGACACCCAGTGTGAGAAGGGAACCACGTGTCACATGGTGGATGGTTGGCCCAGATGTGTCCAATTGAAGATGTCCATCAGGAGACCATCCTGCAATGACCTCCAGTGTCCCAAAGGGACCAGGTGCAAGGTGGTCCATGGTCAACCACAGTGTGTCCACAATGAACCTTCCTGCAGTGACATCCAATGTGAGAAGGGAACCACGTGTCAGATCATCGATGGTTGGCCAAGGTGTGTCCAACCCAAGATGTCCATCAGACCTTCTTGCAATGACATTCACTGTCCCCAAGGGACCAGGTGCCGGATGCTCCAGGGGTGGCCGCAGTGTGTCCATCACCAACCGACCTGCAAGGACACCCAATGTGAGAAGGGAACCACGTGTCACATGGTCAATGGGTGGCCACGCTGTGTCCAATCCAAGATGACCATCAGGAGACCATCTTGTAGAGACACCCAGTGTCCCCAAGGGACCACATGCAAGATGGTGGATGGTCAACCACAGTGTGTCCACAATGAACCTTCCTGCAGTGACATCCAATGTGAGAAGGGAACCACGTGTCACATGGTCAATGGTTGGCCACGCTGTGTCCAATCCAAGATGTCCCCAAGGAGACCAACTTGCAGGAGCATCCAGTGTCCCAAGGGGACCACATGCAGCTTAATCAATGGCCAACCACGGTGCGTCCATCACCAACCGTCCTGCAGTGACCTCCAGTGTCCCAAAGGGTCCACGTGCACAATGACCAATGGGTGGCCTCAGTGTGTCCACCACCAACCGACCTGCCAGGACACCCAATGTGAGAAGGGAACCACGTGTCAGATCATCAATGGTTGGCCAAGGTGTGTCCAATCCAAGATGTCCCTGAGGGCACCTTCTTGCAGTGACATTCACTGTCCCCAAGGGTCCACGTGCAAGATGGTGGATGGTCAACCACAGTGTGTCCATCACCAACCATCCTGCAGTGACATCCAATGTGAGAAGGGAACCACGTGTCAGATCATCCAAGGTTGGCCAAGGTGTGTCCAATCCAAGGCGATTCTCAGGACACCAACTTGTAGAGTCGTCCATTGTCCCCAAGGGACCAGGTGCCGGATGCTCCAGGGGTGGCCTCAGTGTGTCCATCACCAACCGACCTGCCAGGACACCCAGTGTGAGAAGGGAACCACGTGTCAGATCATCCATGGTTGGCCACAGTGTGTCCAAGTCAAGACCTCCATGAGAAGACCAAATTGTGGGGACACCCAGTGTCCCCAAGGGACCATGTGCAAGGTGGTGGATGGTCAACCACAGTGTGTCCACAATGAACCTTCCTGCAGTGACATCCAGTGTGAGAAGGGAACCACGTGTCACATGGTCAATGGGTGGCCACGCTGTGTCCAATCCAAGATGACCATCAGGAGACCATCTTGTAGAGACACCCAGTGTCCCCAAGGGACCACATGCAAGATGGGGGATGGTCAACCACAGTGTGTCCACAATGAACCTTCCTGCAGTGACATCCAATGTGAGAAGGGAACCACGTGTCACATGGTCAATGGGTGGCCCAGATGTGTCCAATCCAAGACCTCCATTAAAAGACCTTCCTGCAGTGATGTCCAGTGTCCCAAAGGGACCACGTGCACAATGACCAATGGGTGGCCTCAGTGTGTCCATCACCAACCTTCCTGCAGTGCCATCCAATGTGAGAAGGGATCCACGTGTCACATGGTGGATGGTTGGCCACGCTGTGTTCAACCCAAGACGTCCATCAGACCTTCTTGCAATGACATTCACTGTCCCCAAGGGACCAGGTGCCGGATGCTCCAGGGGTGGCCGCAGTGTGTCCATCACCAACCGACCTGCCAGGACACCCAGTGTGAGAAGGGAACCGTGTGTCAGATCATTGATGATTGGCCACAATGTGTTCAATCCAAGATGTCCCTGAGGGCACCTTCATGCAGTGACATTCACTGTCCAAAAGGGACCAAGTGCAAGATGTTGGATGGTCGACCACAGTGTGTCCACAATGAACCTTCCTGCAGCGCCATCCAATGCCAGAAGGGAACCACGTGTCACATGGTCAATGGGTGGCCCAGATGTGTCCAATCCAAGATGTCCATCAGGAGACCTTCCTGTAGAAACACCCAGTGTCCCAAAGGGACCACGTGCACAATGACCAATGGGTGGCCCCAGTGTGTCCATCACCAACCGACCTGCAGTGACATCCAATGTGAGAAGGGAACCACGTGTCAGATCATCAATGATTGGCCAAGGTGCGTCCAATCCAAGACGTCCATCAGGAGGCCATCTTGTAGTGACACCCATTGTCCCCAAGGGACCACGTGCAAGGTGGTGGATGGTCAACCACTCTGTGTCCATCACCAACTGTCCTGTAGTGACATCCAATGTGAGAAGGGAACCACGTGTCACATGGTCAATGGTTGGCCACGCTGTGTCCAGATCAAGGTGTCCCCAAGGAGACCGACCTGCAGGGACACCCCGTGTCCCAAGGGGACCACGTGCACAATGACCAATGGGTGGCCTCAGTGTGTCCATCACCAACCGACCTGCCAGGACACCCAATGTGAGAAGGGAACCGCGTGTCAGATCATCGATGGTTGGCCAAGGTGTGTCCAACCCAAGATGTCCCCAAGGAGACCAACCTGCAGGGACACCCAGTGTCTCCAAGGGACCACGTGCAAGATGGCGGATGGTCAACCACAGTGTGTCCACAATGAACCTTCCTGCAGTGACATCCAATGTGAGAAGGGAACCACGTGTCACATGGTCAATGGGTGGCCCATATGTGTCCAATCCAAGATGTCCATCAGGAGACCTTCTTGTAGAAACACCCAGTGTCCCCAAGGGACCACGTGCACAATGACCAATGGGTGGCCTCAGTGTGTCCATCACCAACCGACCTGCAGTGACATCCAATGTGAGAAGGGATCCACGTGTCAGATCATCAATGGTTGGCCACAGTGTGTCCAAGTCAAGACCTCCATCAGGAGGCCATCTTGTAGTGACACCCATTGTCCCCAAGGGACCACGTGCAAGGTGGTGGATGGTCAACCACTCTGTGTCCATCACCAACTGTCCTGTAGTGACATCCAATGCCAGAAGGGAACCACGTGTCACATGGTGGATGGTTGGCCAAGGTGTGTCCAGATCAAGGTGTCCCCAAGGAGACCGACCTGCAGGGACACCCCGTGTCCCAAGGGGACCACGTGCACAATGACCAATGGGTGGCCTCAGTGTGTCCATCACCAACCGACCTGCCATGACGTCCAATGTGAGAATGGAACCGCGTGTCAGATCATCGATGGTTGGCCAAGGTGTGTCCAACCCATGGTGTCCCCAAGGAGCGCCACCTGCAGGGGCCTCCGGTGTCCCCGCCAGGCGCCCACGTGCCGCGTGTCCCACGGGTGGCCCCGCTGCGTGCGGGTGACGCGGGACCTGCCCGTCCCCTCCTGCGCCGGCATCACCTGCGCGCATGGGGACAAGTGTCACCTGCTGGACGGGTGGCCCAAATGTGTCCCCGAGGAGCCCTCGTGTGCCCAGACGCCTTGTCCACCCGGATCCTCCTGCCAGGTGGTGGGAACGTCCCCCAGATGTGTCCCCAACAGCCCATCCTGCAACGATGTCCCTTGTCCAACGGGGACAACGTGTCAGATGGTGAAAAACACCCCCAGATGTGTCCCCAACAGCCCATCCTGCAACGATGTCCCTTGTCCTACAGGGACGAAGTGTCAGATGGTGAAAAACACCCCCAGATGTGTCCCCAACAGCCCATCGTGCAACGATGTCCCTTGTCCAAAGGAGACAAGGTGTCAGATGGTGGGAAACACCCCCAGGTGTGTCCCCAACAGCCCGTCCTGCGGTGACATGAATTGTCCAGAGGGGACAACGTGTCAGATGGTGGGAAACACCCCCAGATGTGTCCCCAACAACCCATCATGCAACGATGTCCCTTGTCCAACGGGGACAACGTGTCAGATGGTGAAAAACACCCCCAGATGTGTCCCCAACAGCCCGTCCTGCGGTGACATGAATTGTCCAGAGGGGACAACGTGCCAGAGGGTGAAAAACACCCCCAGGTGTGTCCCCAACAGCCCGTCCTGTGACAACGTCCCTTGTCCAACGGGGACAACGTGTCAGATGGTGGGAAACACCCCCAGGTGTGTCCCCAACAGCCCGTCCTGCGGTGACATGAATTGTCCAATGGGGACTCAGTGCCAGCTGGTGGGGGACACCCCCGGGTGTGTCCCCTGGCCCCGCCCCCCCCTGGTGTGCCACGTGCCGAGCCGCTGGCGCTACCGCAGCTTCGGGGCGCGGGCGCGGGCGCTGGGCGGGCGCTGCGCGCTCACGCTGCTGCGCTCCTGCGGCGGCCCCGCGGGCGCGCTGCGCGTCACCGTGGGCGGGCAGGTGGGCCAGGGGCCCCGCGCCACCTTCGGCCACGTCACGCTGAGCGGGGACGGCTACGAGGTGACGCTGCTGCGGGGAGAGGAGACGGCGGCCAGGGTGAGCGGGGCACGGGACACGGGCGGGGGGACACGGGCGGCCGGGAGGGGACCCAGGAGTCCGGGAGGGGACCCAGGAGGAGTCTGGGAGGGGACCCAGGCGTCCGGGAGGGGACCCAGGTGTTCGGGAGGGGACCCAGGAGGAGTCCGGGAGGGGACCCAGGAGTCCGGGAGGGGACCCAGGAGTCTGGGAGGGGACCCAGGTGTCCGGGAGGGGACCCAGGTGTTCGGGAGGGGACCCAGGAGTCCGGGAGGGGACCCAGGAGGAGTCTGGGAGAGGACCCAGGCGTCCGGGAGGGGACCCAGGTGTCCGGGGCTCTTCCCCACCCCCATAACAAGGAGGGAACCCAGGCGTCCGGGAGGGGACCCAGGTGTCCGGGGCTCTTCCCCACCCCCGTAACTGGGAGGGGACCCAGGCGTCCGGGAGGGGACCCAGGTGTCCGGGAGGGGACCCAGGAGGAGTCAGGGAGGGGACCCAGGTGTCCGGGAGGGGACCCAGGCGTCCGAGAGGGGACCCAGGTGTCCGGGGCTCTTCCCTGCCCCCATAACTGGGAGGGGACCCAGGCGTCCGGGAGGGGACCCAGGTGTCCGGGGCTCTTCCCCACCCCCATAACTGGGAGGGGACCCAGGCGTCCGGGAGGGGACCCAGGAGGAGTCAGGGAGGGGACCCAGGTGTCCGGGGCTCTTCCCCACCCCCATAACTGGGAGGGGACCCAGGCGTCCGGGAGGGGACCCAGGAGGAGTCTGGGAGGGGACCCAGGTGTCCGGGAGGGGACCCAGGCGTCCGAGAGGGGACCCAGGTGTCCGGGGCTCTTCCCCACCCCCGTAACTGGGAGGGGACCCAGGCGTCCGGGAGGGGACCCAGGTGTCCGGGGCTCTTCCCTGCCCCCATAACTGGGAGGGGACCCAGGCGTCCGGGAGGGGACCCAGGTGTCCGGGGCTCTTCCCCACCCCCATAACTGGGAGGGGACACAGGCGTCCGGGAGGGGACCCAGGTGTCCGGGGCTCTTCCCCACCCCCATAACTGGGAGAGGACCCAGGAGTCCGGGGCTCTTCCCTACCCCCATAACTGGGAGGGGACCCAGGCGTCCGGGAGGGGACCCAGGAGGAGTCAGGGAGGGGACCCAGGAGGAGTCTGGGAGGGGACCCAGGTGTCCGGGGCTCTTCCCCACCCCCATAACTGGGAGGGGACCCAGGCGTCCGGGAGGGGACCCAGGTGTCCAGGAGGGGACCCAGGAGTCCGGGAGGGGACCCAGGTGTCCGGGGCTCTTCCCTACCCCCATAACTGGGAGGGGACCCAGGCGTCCGGGAGGGGACCCAGGTGTCCGGGAGGGGACCCAGGAGTCCGGGAGGGGACCCAGGTGTCCGGGGCTCTTCCCCACCCCCATAACAAGGAGGCAACCCAGGCGTCCGGGAGGGGACCCAGGTGTCCAGGAGGGGACCCAGGAGGATTCAGGGAGGGGACCCAGGTGTCCGGGAGGGGACCCAGGGGTCCGAGAGGGGACCCAGGTGTCCGGGGCTCTTCCCTGCCCCCATAACTGGGAGGGGACCCAGGTGTCCGGGAGGGGACCCAGGCGTCTGGGAGGGGACCCAGGCGTCCGGGAGGGGACCCAGGCGTCCGGGGCTCCTCCTCGCTCCCATGACTGGGAGTGTGTCCCTGGGTGTCCCCCCATGACCGTTCTCCCTTGGGTGTCCCCAGGTGTCTCCCCATGATGGTGTCCCCAGGTGTCCCATGGGTGTCCCCGGGTGTCTCATGGGTGTCCCTGGCTGTCCCCCCATGACCGATGTCCCCGGGTGTCCCATGAGTGTCCCTGGGTGTCCCCCATGACGGTGTCCCCGTGTCCCATGGGTGTCCCCGGGTGTCCCCCATGACGGTGTCCCTGGGTGTCCCATGGGTGTCCCCGGGTATCTCATGGGTGTCCCCCATGACCGGTGTCCCCAGTGTCCCCCATGACCGGTGTCCCCGGGTGTCCCATGGGTGTCCCCGGGTATCTCACAGGTGTCCCTGGGTGTCCCCCATGACGGAGTCCCTGGGTGTCTCATGGGTGTCCCCAGGTGTCCCCCATGACGGAGTCCCTGGGTGTCTCATGGGTGTCCCCAGGTGTCCCCCATGACGGAGTCCCTGGGTGTCCCATGGGTGTCCCTGGCTGTCCCCCCATGACCGATGTCCCCAGTGTCCCCCATGACAGTGTCCCCCATGACCGGTGTCCCTGGCTGTCCCCCCATGACCAATGTCCCCGGTGTCCCCCATGACAGTGTCCCCCATGACCGGTGTCCCTGGGTGTCCCCCCATGACCGATGTCCCCGGGTGTCCCCCATGATGGTGTCTCATGGGTGTCCCCGTGTCCCGCAGGTGTCGGGGCGGCGGGTGCCGCTGCCGCTGCGCCTGGGGGGGCTGCGGGTGGAGCGGCGGGGGGGCCAGCGGCGGGTGACGACGGCGGCCGGCGTGCGGGTGGCCCTGGGCAGGGACGGCGCCGTGACGGTGACAGCGCCGGCCGAGCTGCAGGGACAGCTCTGCGGGATCTGCCAGCCGGGGACGGCGTGCGGTGAGTGGGGACACGGGGGACATGGGGGGACACTGGGGGAGAACGGGGGTGGGGGATGGATGGATGATGGATGATGGATGGATGATGGATGATGGATGATGGATGGAGGATGGATGATGGATGGATGATGGATGATGGATGGATGATGGATGATGGATGGATGATGGATGATGGATGGAGGATGGATGATGGATGGATGATGGATGGTGGATGATGGATGATGGATGATGGATGGAGGATGGATGGTGGATGGATGATGGATGATGGATGGATGATGGATGATGGATGATGGGTGATGGGTGATGGATGATGATGGATGATGGATGATGATGGATGATGGATGATGGATGGATGATGGATGATGGATGGATGATGGATGGATGATGGATGGATGATGGATGGATGATGGATGATGGATGATGATGGATGATGGATGATGGATGATGATGGATGATGATGGATGATGATGGATGATGGATGATGGATGATGGATGATGGATGATGGATGGATGATGGATGGATGATGGATGGATGATGGATGATGGATGATGGATGATGGATGGATGATGGATGGATGATGGATGATGGATGGATGATGGATGATGATGGATGATGGATGATGGATGATGGATGATGATGGATGATGGATGATGGATGATGGATGATGATGGATGATGATGGATGATGGATGATGGATGATGGATGATGGATGGATGGATGATGGATGATGATGGATGGATGATGGATGATGGATGATGATGGATGGATGATGGATGATGGATGATGGATGATGGATGATGGATGATGATGGATGATGGATGATGGATGATGATGGATGATGGATGATGATGGATGGATGATGGATGATGGATGATGGATGGATGATGATGGATGGATAATGGATGATGGATGGATGGGACGGACAGTGGTACAACGTAAGGGACCGAGGGACAATGGGAGGGACAGAGTGATGATGGGACAACCCAACGGGACGATGGGACAACCAACTGTCCCCACCCGTGCTGTCCCCACAGCCCCATCCTGCTTGGCCACGCCCCCTCTGGAGTCATGTGACCTCGCCCACAGCCCCGCCCACAGCCGTGAGTTGGGGACACGTGGGGGGATCCGGGAGTTTGGGAGGGACCCAGGAGTTCAGGAGGGGACCCAGGAGTTCGGGAGGGACCCAGGAGTTCGGGAGGGGACCCAGGAGTTCGGGAGGGACCCAGGAGTTCGGGAGGGGACCCAGGAGTTCGGGAGGGACCCAGGAGTTCGGGAGGGGACCCAGGAGTTCGGGAGGGGACCCAGGAGTTCGGGAGGGACCCAGGAGTTCGGGAGGGGACCCAGGAGTTCGGGAGGGACCTAGGAGTTTGGGAGGGGACCCAGGAGTTCAGGAGGGACCCAGGAGTTCGGGAGGGACCCAGGGGTCCGGGTACCCCCAGAAAGGGACCCAGGCGTCCGGCTGTGGCTCAGCCCCTCCCCCTTGGTGACCTGTGTCCATCACTGTGGCACCTGAGGGGACGTGTCCCCATTGATGTCCCCACATGTCCCCGGTGGCCTCGGTGTCCCCGTGCCGTCCTGTCCCCCCAATGTTCCCCATGACGTGTCCCCATGTCCCTGACACCCCCCGTGTCCCGTCCAGCCCCCCGGTGTCCCGAGGCCACTTGTGTCCCCAAGGCCGGAGCACGACGACGGCAGCGGGACCTGCTGAGGGGTGAGGGGACAACGGGGACATTGGGGGACATGGGGGACATTGGGGATGTGGGGGGATATGGGGACAGGGGGGACATGGGGATATGGGGACAATGGGGACATTGGGGATGTGGGGGGATATGGGGACAGGGGGACATGGAGATATGGGGACAATGGGGACATTGGGGGACACAGGGGGACATTGGGGATGTGGGAGGATATGGGGACAGGGGGACATGGGGATATGGGGACGTGGTGACAGGGGGACATGGGGATATGGGGACATTGGGACAGGGGGACATGGGGACAGGGGGATATGGGGATATGGGGACAATGGGGACATTGGGGGACATGGGGGACATTGGGGATGAGGGGGGATAGGGGGACAGGGGGACATGGGGATATGGGGACATGGGGACATGGGGACATGGGGATATGGGGACAGGGGGACATGGGTACAGGGGGACATGGGGACATGGGGACATGGGGATATGGGGACAGGGGGATATGGGGACATGGGACATGGGGACAGGGGGATATGGGGACATTGGGATATGGGGACATGGGGACATGGGGATATGGGGACAGGGGGACATGGGGAAAGGGGGACAGGAGGGTATAGGGGTATGTGGGGGACAGTTGGGGGGGACATGGGGACACATTGGGGATGTGGGGCCAATGGGTGCCAATGGGCCATTTGGGGACCAAGGGGGCCATGTGGGGACCCAGGGGGGAGGGGCCATGGGGACACGGGGACCTTGGGGACGTTGGGGACACTGAGGTGCCGTCCCCGTGTCCCCAGGTCCCCTCGCCCCCCTCCGCGCTGTCGCCCAGTCCCTGGTGCCGCCCGTGGGCCCGATCCTGGGGGGGTCCCTGGGGCTGCTCCCCCTCCCGCGGCTCCCCCTGCTCTCCTAGGGGACACAGGGGACCCAGGCGTCCGGGGGGACCCAGGCATCCGGGGGGACCCAGGAGTCCGGGTGTCCCCGTCACCGCACCCCAATTAATTCATTAATAAAGACTTTTTGGATCCAATTTACGGGTGTCTCAATGTGTCACTTCCCCTCCTGCCCCTCCAGGGGACCCAGGAGTTCTGGGGGACCCAGGCGTCCGGGAGGGATCCAAATGGGGACCCTGGCGTCTGGGAGGAACCCAAATACAGGACCTGTATAGGGGACCCAGGCATCCGGGAGGGACCCAGGCGTCCAGGGGGGAGGAAATAGGGGACCCAACCAGGGGACCCAGGCGTCCGGGAGGGACCCAACTGGGGGACCCAGGCGTCCGGGAGGGACCCAAATATGGGACCCAGGCGTCCGGGAGAGACCCAAATATGGGACCCAGGCGTCCGGGAGGGACCCAACTAGGGGACCCAGGTGTCTGGGAGGGACCCAAATATGGGACCCAGGTGTCTGGGAGGGACCCAACTGGGGGACCCAGGCATCCACATTCCTCCAACCCAACCAGGTCCATCCCTGACACCCCCATGTTCCTCCAACCCAACCAGGTCCATCCCTGACATCTCCATGTTCCTCCAACCCAACCAGGTCCATCCCTGACACCTCCATGTTCCTCCAACCCAACCAGGATCATCCATGACACCTCCATGTTCCTCCAACCCAACCAGGATCATCCCTGACACCTCCATGTTCCTCCAACCCAACCGGGTCCATCCCTGACACCTCCATGTTCCTCCAACCCAACCCCATCCCTGACACCTCCATGTTCCTCCAACCCAACCAGGATCATCCCCAACACCTCCATGTTCCTCCAACCCAACCCAACCAGGTCCATCCCTGACACCTCCATGTTCCTCCAACCCAACCAGGATCATCCATGACACCTCCATGTTCCTCCAACCCAACCAGGATCATCCATGACACCTCCATGTTCCTCCAACCCAACCCCATCCCTGACACCTCCATGTTCCTCCAACCCAACCAGGATCATCCCCAACACCTCCATGTTCCTCCAACCCAACCAGGATCATCCATGACACCTCCATGTTCCTCCAACCCAACCCAACCAGGTCCATCCCTGACACCTCCATGTTCCTCCAACCCAACCAGGTCCATCCCTGACACCTCCATGTTCCTCCAACCCAACCAGGATCATCCATGACACCTCCATGTTCCTCCAATCCAACCCCATCCCTGACACCTCCATGTTCCTCCAACCCAACCGGGTCCATCCCTGACACCTCCATGTTCCTCCAACCCAACCAGGTCCATCCCTGACACCTCCATGTTCCTCCAACCCAACCAGGATCATCCCTGACACCTCCATGTTCCTCCAATCCAACCCAACCAGGTCCATCCCTGACACCTCCATGTTCCTCCAACCCAACCCAACCAGGTCCATCCCTGACACCTCCATGTTCCTCCAACCCAACCAGGATCATCCCTGACACCTCCATGTTCCTCCAACCCAACCAGGATCATCCCTGACACCCCCATGTTCCTTCAACCCAACCAGGATCATCCCTGACACCTCCATGTTCCTCCAACCCTCCATCATGGAGGATCCATGACATGCTCCATGGCTACTACAGCCCATCTATGGTGGCCACGTGCCCACGGTTGACCCCACCACTCAACGGGTGAGACGTCCCATGGCCAAGCAGTGAGGAGGGGGGTAAATATGCAAGAACAGCACTAAAATAGTCCACAAAACCCACGTGTTGATCTTCACCACCTTCCAATGCCACCAAGTTGACGTCACCGCCCCCGCGGTTGAGTGGGACACTTGGGTTATGGTTGGACTCAATGATCTTGAGGGTCTCTCCAACCAAAACGCTCCTGATCGTGTGATAGAAAACACATCGGAAACACCCGGAACGGACCCCGTGTCGCTCCGCTTGTCCATGGCCGGGGTGGTGTCCAAGTCCTCCATGTTTCACCCCATCAGGGGGTCACCCACGGGCCCAGGGGACCCCCAAATCCCCCCCTTATGCTGTGTGAGCGGGGCCGGCACCTGCGGCATCGGCGCCGGACCACACGACCAACCCGCCTTCAGGTGGCGGTGGCCCCGGCGGTGGCCCCGGTGGCGGCGCGGGGTGGGTGGCGGCGGCGTGGCGCTCCAGGAGGGTGCGGTGGGAGAAGCCCTTGGTGCAGAGGCGGCACTGGAAGCGCTCGGGGCGGTGGGTGCGCATGTGGACGTTGAGGGAGCTCTTCTGGGTGAAGCGTTTGCAGCAGACGGCGCACTGGAAGGCGCGGACGCCGGTGTGGGTCACCATGTGCTTGAGGAGGTAGTCGCGGAGGGAGAAGGAGCGCCAGCAGATGGAGCATTGGTGGGGCTTCTCGCCTGTGGAGAGACAGCCGTGGGTCAGCTCGGGTCAATGGGGGTCAATGGGGGTCAATGGGGATTGAAACAGGTCAACGTGGAGCAAGACGGGTTGATGGGTCAACGTGGATGGACATGGATCAATAGAAGTCGACATGGATCAATATGGGTCAATATGGGTCAATGGGGATCAAAACAGGTCAACGCGGAGCAACAGGGGTTGATGGGTCAACATGGATCGACATGGATCAATATGGGTCAACGAAGATCAAAACAGGTCAACGTGGAGCAACACGGGTTGATGGGTCAACATGGATCAATATGGGTCAATATGGGTCAACGGGGATCGAAACAGGTCAACGTGGAGCAACACAGGTTGATGGGTCAACATGGATCAATATGGGTCAATATGGGTCAACGGGGATCGAAACAGGTCAACGTGGAGCAACACAGGTTGATGGGTCAACATGGATTGACGTGGATCAATAGAAGTTGACATGGACCTATATGGGCCAATATGGGTCAATGGGGATTGAAACAGGTCAATGTGGAGCAACGCAGGTTGATGGGTCAACATGGATCAACATGGGTCAACGGGGATCAACATGGATCAATAAAAGCCGACATGGATCAACAGACGTCGACATGAATCAATATGGGTCAATATGGGTCAACGGGGATCAAAACAGGTCAACATGGAGAAACACGGGTTGATGGGTCAACATGGACCGATATGGATCAATATGGGTCAATGTGGGTCAATGGGGATTGAAACGGGTCAACGTGGAGCAACAGAGGTTGATGTGTCAATATGGATCAATATGGATCAAGAGAAGTCGACATGGATCAACAGAAGTTGACATGGATCAATATGGGTCAATATGGGTCAACGAAGATCAAAACAGGTCAACGTGGAGCAACACGGGTTGATGGGTCAACATGGATCAATATGGGTCAATATGGGTCAACGGGGATCGAAACAGGTCAACGTGGAGCAACACAGGTTGATGGGTCAACATGGATGGACATGGATCAATAGAAGTCGACATGGATCAATATGGGTCAATATGGGTCAACGGGGATCGAAACAGGTCAACGTGGAGCAACACAGGTTGATGGGTCAACATGGATTGACGTGGATCAACAGAAGTTGACATGGACCTATATGGGTCAATATGGGTCAATGGGGATTGAAACAGGTCAATGTGGAGCAACGCAGGTTGATGGGTCAACATGGATCAACATGGGTCAACGGGGATCAACATGGATCAATAAAAGTCGACATGGATCAACAGACGTCGACATGAATCAATATGGGTCAATATGGGTCAACGGGGATCAAAACAGGTCAACATGGAGAAACACGGGTTGATGGGTCAACATGGATTGATATGGATCAATATGGGTCAATATGGGTCAATGGGGATTGAAACGGGTCAACGTGGAGCAACAGAGGTTGATGGGTCAATATGGATCAATATGGATCAAGAGAAGTCGACATGGATCAACAGAAGTTGACATGGATCAATATGGGTCAATATGGGTCAACGGGGATCAAAACAGGTCAACGCGGAGCAACACGGGTTGATGGGTCAACATGGATCAATATGGGTCAATATGGGTCAACGGGGATCGAAACAGGTCAACGTGGAGCAACACAGGTTGATGGGTCAACATGGATTGACGTGGATCAATAGAAGTTGACATGGACCTATATGGGTCAATATGGGTCAATGGGGATTGAAACAGGTCAATGTGGAGCAACGCAGGTTGATGGGTCAACATGGATCAACATGGGTCAACGGGGATCAACATGGATCAATAAAAGTCGACATGGATCAACAGATGTCGACATGAATCAATATGGGTCAATATGGGTCAACGGGGATCAAAACAGGTCAACATGGAGCAACACGGGTTGATGGGTCAACATGGATTGATATGGATCAATATGGGTCAATATGGGTCAACGGGGATCAAAACAGGTCAACGCGGAGCAACACGGGTTGATGGGTCAACATGGATCAATATGGGTCAATATGGGTCAACGGGGATTGAAACAGGTCAACGTGGAGCAACACGGGTTGATGAGTCAACATGGATGGACATGGATCAATAGAAGTCGACACGGATCGATATAGGTCAATATGGGTCAACAGGGGTCTATATGGGTCAATAGGGGTCAACACGGGTCAACATGGTTCAACATTGGTCAACATGGGTCAACATGGGTCAATAAGGATCAACGGGGGTCAACAGGGGTCAACACGTGTCAATATGGGTCAATAGGAGTCAACATGGGTCCACAGGTGTCAATACAGGTCAATAGGGGTCAATAGAGCTCCACACACGTCAACAGGGGTCAACAGGGGTCAATAGGATCAACATGGGTCAACATGGGTCAATAGGGGTCAACACGGGTCAACAGGGGTCAACATGGGTCAACAGGGGTCAACGGGGGTCAACAGGGGTCAACGTGGTCAATAGGGGTCAATAGGGATCAACATGGGTCAATATGGGTCAACAGGCGTCAATGTGGGTCAACAGGGTTCAACATGGGTCAACAGGCGTCAACATGGGTCAACATGGGTGAACACAGGTCAAGATGGGTCAACAGGCGTCAACAGGGGTCAACGGGGTCAATAGGGATCAACATGGGTCAATATGGGTCAACAGGGTTCAACACGGGTCAACATGGGTCAACAGGCGTCAACAGGGGTCAATGGGGTCAATAGGGATCAACAGGGATCAACATGGGTCCATATGGGTCAACAGGCGTCAATGCGGGTCAACCGGGTTCAACATGGGTCAACACGGGTGAACGTGGGTCAACATGGGTCAACAGGCGTCAACAGGCGTCAACAGGCGTCAACAGGCGTCAACACGGGTGAACACGGGTCAACATGGGTCAACAGGCGTCAACATGGGTCAACGGGGTCAATAGGGGTCAACAGGGATCAACATGGGTCAATATGGGTCAACAGGCGTCAATGCGGGTCAACAGGGTTCAACATGGGTCAACAGGCGTCAACAGGCATCAACAGGGGTCAATGGGGTCAATAGGGATCAACATGGGTCAATATGGGTCAACAGGCGTCAATGTGGGTCAACAGGGTTCAACATGGGTCAACATGGGTGAACATGGGTCAACAGGCGTCAACAGGGGTCAATGGGGTCAATGGGGGTCAATAGGGATCAACATGGGTGAATATGGGTCAACAGGCGTCAACACGGGTCAACATGGGTCAACATGGGTCAACACGGGTCAACATGGGTCAACAGGGGTCAACAGGCGTCAACAGGGGTCAACGGGGTCAATAGGGGTCAACAGGGATCAACATGGGTCAATATGGGTCAACAGGCGTCAATGCGGGTCAACAGGGTTCAATGCGGGTCAACAGGCGTCAACAGGCATCAACAGGGGTCAATGGGGTCAATAGGGATCAACATGGGTCAATATGGGTCAACAGGCGTCAACGCGGGTCAACGGGGTTCAACATGGGTCAACACGGGTCAACATGGGTCAACAGGCGTCAACAGGGGTCAACAGGGGTCAATAGGGATCAATAGGGATCAACAGGGGTCAATATGGGTCAATATGGGTCAACAGGCGTCAATGCGGGTCAACAGGGTTCAACATGGGTCAACAGGCGTCAACAGGCATCAACAGGGGTCAATGGGGTCAATAGGGATCAACATGGGTCAATATGGGTCAACAGGCGTCAACGCGGGTCAACGGGGTTCAACATGGGTCAACACAGGTCAACATGGGTCAACAGGCGTCAACAGGCGTCAACAGGGGTCAACAGGGGTCAATAGGGGTCAATAGGGGTCAACAGGGGTCAATATGGGTCAATATGGGTCAACAGGCGTCAATGCGGGTCAACAGGGTTCAACACGGGTCAACGCGTGTCCCCACCACCCACCGCCACCACCCCCACCTCCCTGTCCCCCTCTGTCCCCACCACCCCACCCTGGTTGTCCCCTGGTTGTCCCCTCACCGGAGTGGATGAACATGTGCTTGGTGTAGTTCTTGCGGGAGCTGAAGCTCTTCTGGCAATGGCCGCACTGGTACGCGGCCTCGGCGCAACGCGAGGGGCCGGGCTGCGCCGCCTCGGCGACCCCCGGCGTCCCCTCGGCGAGCGGCGCCGGCGCCACCGGTGCCACGAAACCGAAGCCACCGCCCCCCGAAGTCACCCCCTTGGTCCCCGGCGCCTCCAAGCCGCACTCGCTCCCCAACTTCCCGCCGTCCTCGCCGGGCCAGGGGGGCAGGAAAGCGTCGGCGAAGACCTCGGTGGCGCCGAAGAACGGCGGCTCCTCGCCGGCGAATGGCGGCGGCACCAAACCGTCATCTTCCTCCTCCTCCTCCTCCTTGAGCGGCAGCTGCAACCGCAGCGGTTGCCGCTGTTTGCGGCTGTGGCCGCCGGGCGTCCCGTCGGCGGCGCCGTCGTGGTCGGGCGGCGGCGCCGCGGCGGCGCCGGGCTCGTGGCGCGGCGGGCGGGCCGGCCCGCGGCTCTGCGAGATGATCTGGGTGCACTCGTCGATCACCGTCTTGATCTGGAGCACCGAGGCGGCCGTGAGGATCTGGAGAGCTTCCGATTGGGCCACCACCAGGCAACCGCTGTACATGAACTCCACCAGTTGGCGCACGGCGCCGCTGGGCACCACGGGCGGCACCTCGATGGCCGAGTGGCCCAGCAGCAGCTTGTCGTGGAAGAAGGGGCTGCCGGCGGCCAGGACGCAGCGGTGGGCGCGCAGGGTGGCCTCGCGGATGCGGACGGTCACGTCGCAGAAGTGGCCGCCCAAGCGTTGACCGTTGAGGGTCTCCAGGAGGGAGCGGCTGAAGTTCTGCAGGTGGATGTAGTGAACGGCCTCGGCCATGGCGGGGAGCGGTGGGCTCGGGGATGATGCAGGGACCTGGGGGAAGGGACATAAGGATGTCACCAGGGCATTGGGACAACGTTGAGGACATCACCAGGCCACCAGATATACCAGGTCTCCCATCCAAGCACTGAACGGGCCCGACCCTGCTTAGCTTCCCAGATCAGGCGTTCTCAGGGTGCTATGGCTGTGTATATATAAGGTCTCCCATCCAAGCACTGACCGGGCCCGACCCTGCTTAGCTTCCCAGATCAGGTGTTCTCATGGTGCTATGGCCGTGTATCTACATGGTCTCCCATCCAAGTACTGAACGGGCCCGACCCTGCTTAGCTTCCCAGATCAGGTGTTCTCAGGGTATTATGGCTGTGTATATATAAGGTCTCCCATCCAAGCACTGACCGAGCCCGACCCTGCTTAGCTTCCCAGATCAGGCATTCTCAGGGTATTATGGCTGTGTATATATAAGGTCTCCCATCCAAGTACTGAACAGACCCGACCCTGCTTAGCTTCCCACATCAGGCATTCTCATGGCGCTATGGCTGTGTATATACAAGGTCTCCCATCCAAGTACTGAACGGACCCGACCCTGCTTAGCTTCCCAGATCAGGCATTCTCATGGCGCTATGGCTGTGTATATATATTATAAGGTCTCCCATCCAAGCACTGAGCGGACCCGACCCTGCTTAGCTTCCCACATCAGCCATTCTCAGGGTGCTATGACTGTATATATTTTATATATATATTCCCCAAGTATATACTGGCAGTATGTGAACTAAACCCTTTATTCAAGGGCAGAGCAGAGGGGCAGGAGAACCTCTCTGACCCACTGACCACCCCCTGTAACCCACCCCAGGTCCCATTGGCCTTCCTGTGGTCTCCCATCCAAGCACTGAGCGGGCCCGACCCTGCTTAGCTTCCCACATCAGGCATTCTCAGGGTATTATGGCTGTGTATATATAAGGTCTCCCATCCAAGTACTGACCGGGCCCGACCCTGCTTAGCTTCCCAGATCAGGTGTTCTCATGGTGCTATGGCTGTGTATCTACATGGTCTCCCATCCAAGCACTGACCGAGCCCGACCCCGCTTAGCTTCCCAGATCAGGCATTCTCAGGGTATTATGGCTGTGTATATATAAGGTCTCCCATCCAAGTACTGAACAGACCCGACCCTGCTTAGCTTCCCACATCAGGCATTCTCATGGCGCTATGGCTGTGTATATATATTATAAGGTCTCCCATCCAAGCACTGAGCGGGCCCGACCCTGCTTAGCTTCCCAGATCAGGTGTTCTCATGGTGCTATGGCTGTGTCTCTACATGGTCTCCCATCCAAGTACTGAACGGGCCCGACCCTGCTTAGCTTCCCAGATCAGGTGTTCTCAGGGTATTATGGCTGTGTATACATAAGGTCTCCCATCCAAGCACTGACCGGGCCCGACCCTGCTTAGCTTCCCAGATCGGCCGTGCTCAGGGTGCTATGGCTGTGTATATATATATATATATATATATATATATAAGGTCTCCCATCCAAGTACTGAGCGGGCCCGACCCTGCTTAGCTTCCCACATCAGCCATTCTCAGGGTGCTATGACTGTATATATTATATATATATATTCCCCAAGTATATACTGGCAGTATCTGAACTAAACCCTTTATTCAAGGGCAGAGCAGAGGGGCAGGAGAACCTCTCTGACCCACTGACCACCCCCTGTAACCCACCCCAGGTCCCATTGGCTTTCCTGTGGTCTCCCATCCAAGCACTGAGCGGGCCCGACCCTGCTTAGCTTCCCAGATCAGGCATTCTCATGGTGCTATGGCTGTATATATTATATATATATATATGTTCCCCAAGTATATCCTGACAGTATCTGAACCGAACCCTTTCTCATGCTCATCCCGCTGTCCCCAGGACCCCCTCACGGCCACCCCCCACCCCTCCCTCCCCCCCACTCCCAACCCCCAAAAGGGACCCAGGCGTCCTGGGGGCGGGGCCGCACTCACCTCGCGCCGCCGGCCCCGACACCCGCAAGCGCCGCCGCCTCCGCTTGGCCCCGCCCTCCTGGCGTCACTTCCGGCGCCGCGCGGCCGGAGGGAGCGGAGCGGAAATGAGGCGGACCGCCCCCCCCCACCCCGAACCATAGAGACGAGGCCAGAGCGGCCACGGCCGTGAGCCCATATAGACCCCATAGGAACCAGATAAAGCTGGGATCCGCTATAGATCCCCATAGGAACCCCATGGTGCTGGGATCCCCTATAGATCCCCATAGGAACCACATAGTGCTGGGGTCCCCTATAGACCCCATAGGAACCCCATGGTGCTGGGATCCCCTATAGACCCCATAAGAAAAACATAGTGCTGGGATCCACTATAGATCCCATAGTGCTGGGATCCCCTATAGACCCCATAGGAAACACATAGCGCTGGAATCCCCTATAGATCCCATAGGAACCCCATGGTGCTGGATCCCCTATAGACCCCATAGGAAACACATAGTGCTGGAATCCCCTATAGATCCCATAGGAACCCCATGGTGCTGGATCCCCTATAGACCCCATAGGAAACACATAGTGCTGGATTCCCCTATAGATCCCATGGGAACCCCATGGTGCTGGATCCCCTATAGACCCCATAGGGACCCCTATTGGGCTGCAGACCCCTATAGACCCTCCACACGGAGCCCCATAGGTCCAGGATCCTCTATAGACCCCATAGGGATCGCTGTAGGGCTGGGAGCCCCTATAGACCCCCATGGGGTCCCACATGGAGCTGCAGACCTCTATAGGTCCCATAGGGACTCTCCTGGATCCGTGAGCCACTATAGACCCCATATAGACCCCATGTTGACCCGTGTTGACCCATGTTGACCCACATGACCCGTGTTGACCCACATTGACCCATATGACCCGTGTTGACCCATATTGGCCCATATTGACCCGTGTTGACCCATGTTGAACCATATTGACCCACGTTGATCCCACATTGACCCACATTGGCCCACATTGAGCCATATGACCCATGTTGACCCATATTGGCCCATATTGACCCGTGTTGACCCATGTTGACCCACATTGACCCACATTGACCCACATTGACCCATATGACCCGTGTTGACCCATATTGGCCCATATTGACCCGTGTTGACCCATGTTGAACCATATTGACCCACGTTGATCCCACATTGACCCACATTGGCCCACATTGAGCCATATGACCCATGTTGACCCATATGACCCACGCTGACCCATATGACCCATGTTGACCCACATTGACCCATATGACCCATATTGACCCACACTGACCTGTGTTGACCCACATTGACCCACATTGACCTGTGTTGACCCTTGTTGACCCGTGTTGAACCGTATTGACCCACATTGACCCGTGTTGACCCACATGACCCATGTTGACCCATGTTGACCCACATTGACCCACACTGACCCACACTGACCCACATTGACCCATGTTGACCCATGTTGACCCACATTGACCCACATGACCCGTATTGACCCACGTTGACCCGTGTTGACCCACGTTGACCCACATTGACGCACATGACCCGTGTTGACCCGTGTTGACCCGTGTTGACCTGTGTTGACCCATATGACCCGTGTTGACCCATGTTGAACAGTGTTGACCCCACATTGACCCACATTGACCCATATGACCCACGTTGACCCACGTTGACCCACATTGGCCCACATTGAGCCATATGACCCATGTTGACCCATATGACCCACGCTGACCCATATGACCCATGTTGACCCACATTGACCCATATGACCCATATTGACCCACACTGACCTGTGTTGACCCACATTGACCCACATTGACCTGTGTTGACCCATGTTGACCCGTGTTGAACCGTATTGACCCACATTGACCCGTGTTGACCCACATGACCCATGTTGACCCACATTGACCCACATTGACCCACACTGACCCACATTGACCCATGTTGACCCACATTGACCCACATTGACCCACACTGACCCACACTGACCCACATTGACCCATATGACCTGTATTGACCCACATCGACCCGTGTTGACCCATGTCGACCCACATTGACCCACATTGACCCACACTGACCCACATTGACCCGTGTTGACCCATGTTGACCCACGTTGACCCACATTGACCCACATGACCCGTGTTGACCCGTGTTGACCCACATGACCCGTGTTGACCCATGTTGAACAGTGTTGACCCCACATTGACCCACATTGACCCATATGACCCACGTTGACCCACGTTGACCCACATTGACCCACATTGACCCGTGTTGACCCACTTTGACCCACGTTGACCCACGTTGACCCATGTTGACCTGTGTTGACCCATGTTGACCCGTGTTGACCCACATTGACCCACATTGACCCACATTGACCCATATGACCCACATTGACCCACATTGACCCCCATTGATCCATATGACCCGTGTTGACCCACATTGACCCACATGACCCGTGTTGACCCCACATTGACCCACATTGACCCACATTGACCCACATGACCCTTGTTGACCCATGTTGAACTGTGTTGACCCCACATTGACCCACATTGACCCCACATTGACCCTCATTGACCCACATTGACCCACACTGACCCACATTGACCCACATGACCTGTGTTGACCCATGTTGACCTGTGTTGAACCGTATTGACCCACATTGACCCACATGACCCGTGTTGACTCATGTTGACCCGTCTTGACCCACGTTGACCCATATTGACCCACATTGACCCACATGACCCGTGTTGACCCATGTTGACCCGTGTTGACCCATGTTCACCTGTGTTGACCCATGTTGACCCACATTGACCCACGTTGACCCACATTGACCCATATGACCCGTGTTGACCCATGTTGACCCGTGTTGACACATGTCCACCCCCCTCAGCCACGCCCTCCCAGGGCTTTCCCCCTATGGCATCACAGCTGCCATGGTGACATCACAGCTGGTGGTGTGACATCACAGCTGGCATGGTGACATCACAGCTGGCATGGTGACATCACAAGCTGGTGGTGCGACATCACAACCGGTGGTGTGACATCATGTCCCACCATCTAGGTCCCTTTGGGGGGTACCCGGGGTGCCCTGGGGAGGTGCCCGGATGCCTGGGTCCCTGCGCCCGGATGCCTGGGTCCCTCAGGGAGGTGCCCGGACGCCTGGGTCCCTCAGGCAAGGGCAGGTGATAACACCCCAGGGCAGGAGCTGGTGGAGCTGAACTGATCTCTGGGGACACGGGTGTGCCCGGGGGAGGTGCCCGGACGCCTGGGTCCCTCAGAAAGGTGCCCGGACGCCTGGGTCCCTCAGGCAAGGGCGGGTGGTGCCACCCCAAGGCAGGAGCTGGTGGAGCTGAACTGATCTTTGGGGACACGGGTGTGCCCAGGGGGGGAGGGATCTGAGCCCTGGGGGTGGGGGAGGTGCCCGGACGCCTGGGTCCTCCCGTGCCTACCGTCTGGGTGGCACCAGGAGCTCCCGGACGCCTGGGTCCCACGGTTCTGAGCTCGGCATCACAGGGACAGACCCGCAGTAAGTGAGGGGACCCAGGCGTCCGGGAGCTCCTGGTGCCACCCAGGCCATGGACACAGGAGGACCCAGGCGTCCGGGCACCTCCCCCACTCCCTACAGGGACCCAGGCGTCCGAGTCCATCAGGAGCCATCGGGGGGACCCAGGCGTCCGGGTCGGAACACCCCCCCTCAACTTGTGCCATGGTGGACGAGGGTGACAAAGAACAACGTGGCCCCACCAGGCTGGCGCAGGTGAGAGGGACCCAGGCGTCCGGGAGGGACCCAGGCATCCGGGAGGGACCCAGGTGTCCGGGGGGGACCCAGGTGTCTGGGAGGGACCCAGGCGTCCGGGGGGGACCCAGGCGTCCGGGGAAACCTCAACCCCCATGGGGTCACCCAGAGGTCTGGGGGAGAGGGGGACACATATTTGGAGGACCCCCCCCACCCAGGGGACCCAGGCATCCGGGCTCCCTCCCCCCCCCAACTCGGCTGGGGGACCCAGGCGTCCGGGCGCCCCCTCCCCTGGCCCCACTGGCCCCAGTCCAGGCCTGGGACTGGAATTAGGGCACGGGGCGGAGAAAGGGAACCCAGGCGTCCGGGAGCCCTCAGCTCCCCTCCCCCACACTGTGGGAAGGGACCCAGGCGTCCAGGCAGCCCCTCCCCCCCCCCCCACCCCAGCTGTCCCCCCCCAAAAGGGACCCAGGTGTACCCTTCACCCATGGGACCCTAAGGGGTGCAGCCCGGACACCTGGGTCCCCCCGGACGCCTGGGTCCCCTGTGCTGCCACACCCCAGGGCCCCTCCCCCACCAGGCACAGGATCGCCAGGACCTGGAGGCGGAGCTTCGGGAACTGAGCAACAAGGTGGGCGGGGCCTGGGGGTGTCCATCACCCTGGTGGGCGGGACCTGGGGCTGTCCATCACCTGGTGGGTGGGGCCTGTGGCCGCCATCACCCTGGTGGGCGGGGCATAGGGCTGTATATTGCCCTGGTGGGTGGGGCATAGGGTTGTCCATCACCCTGGTGGGCGGGGCCTGTGGCCGCCATCACCCTGGTGGGCGGGGCATAGGGCTGTATATTGCCCTGGTGGGTGGGGCATAGAGTTGTCCATCACCCTGGTGGGCGGGACATAGGGCTGTCCATCACCCTGGTGGGCGGGGCCTGTGGCCATCCATCACCCTGGTGGGCGGGGCATGGCACTGTCACTCACCGCCTGTCCCCGCCCCCCACAGGTGGCAGCGCTGGGGCGGAGCCTGGCGGTGGAAAGGGGGCGGAGCCTGGCGGCAGGCGGGGCCTTGAGGGCACTGGAGATCGCAGTGGGAGGAGCCCAGGCCCGGATGGGCGGAGCCTGCCGAGCACGTGACCGGGCCTGCGAGCGCCTGCGCCAGCAGCAGGTGGGCGGGGCCTGAGAGGGGGCGGAGCCTCTGGCTGCTTGGATGGGAGACCATCTCTATGGTGTCCTGGTGATGTCCTCAATGATGTCCCGCCCCCAGGAGGCGGAGCATGTGCTGTGGGCGGAGCTTGAGGCTGCCCGCCAGGCCCGGGCGGGGGCGGAGCTCCGGGCGCAGGAGGCGGAGTCAGCGCGGCGGGCCAGGGAGGCGGAGCTGGAGCGGCTGCGCCAGGTGGGCGGGGCCAGGCGAGCCGAGGGGCGGGGCTATGGGGGTGGAGCTATTGGGCACGTTGGTTGGGCTGCAAGCATGGCGCGGGGCTAATGGAGGAGGCGGGGCTAATGCAGAAGGGTGGGGCTAAGGGACCATGGGGCGGAGCTAATGGGCACGGGGCGGGGCTAATGGAGAAGGGCGGGGTTAATGGAGATGGGCGGGGCTAATGGAGAAGGGTGGGAATAATGGACACGGGGCGGGGTTTATGGGCATGGGGTGGGGCTAATGGAGAAGGGCAGGACTAATGGAGATGGGCGGGGCTAATGGAGAAGGGCGGGGTTAATAGAGAGGGCGGGGCTAATGGGCACGGGGCGGGGTTTATGGGCATGGGGTGGGGCTAATGGAGAAGGGCAGGACTAATGGAGAAGGGCGGGGCTAATGGACACAGGGCGTGCCTAATGGAGGGGCGGGGTTAATAGAGAGGGCGGGGCTAATGGGCACGGGGCGGTGCTAATGCAGAAGGGCGGGGTTAATAGAGATGGGCGGGGCTAAGGTGCCACAGGGCGGGGTTTATGGGCATGGGGTGGGGCTAATAGAGAGGGGCGGGGCTAAGGAGCCATAGGGTGGGCTTTATGGGCATGGGGTGGGGCTAATGGAGAAGGGCGGGGCTATGGGATTATGGGGCGGGGCTAATGGAGGGGCGGGGCTAAGGGGCCCTAGGGCGGGTCTCTAGGCTCACGGGGGTGGGCGTGGCCTGTGGGGGCGTGTCCGCGGTGGCCCCGCCCGCAGGCGCTGTGTGCGGCCCAGCATGCCCGGCGGCGGGCGGAGCAGGAGCGCGATGACGTCGCTGCCCGAGTGCCCCGCCCCCCCGGCCCCACGTGAGTGCCACGCCCCCCCCTCCCTGGACACGCCCCCCTCCCCGGCCACGCCCACAGGCCGAGAGGTGGCCCTATAGTGTCCCCTATAGCCCCCATGGCCTGTCCCCTATAGCCCCTGTAGTGTGTCCCCTATAGCCCCCATAGCTCATCCCCTACAGCCCCTATAGTGCGTCCCCTATAGCCCCCATAGCACATCCCCTACAGCCCCTATAGCGTGTCCCCTACAGCCCCTATAGCGTGTCCCCTACAGCCCCTATAGTGTGTCCCCCATAGCACAGCCCCTATATCCCCCATTGTACATCCCCTCCAGCCCCCATAGTGTGTCTCCTATAGCATATCCCTATAGCATGTCCCTATAGCATGTCCCTATAGCATGTCCCCTATAGCACGTCCCTATAGAATGTCCCTATAGCGTGTCCCTATAGCATGTCCCCTATAGCATGTCCCTATAGCATGTCCCTATAGCATGTCCCTATAGTGTGTCCCTATAGCGTGTCCCCTATAACGTGTCCCCCATAGCACAGCCCCTATATCCCCCATCGTACATCCCCTCCAGCCCCCATAGCGTGTCCCCTATAGCATGTCCCTATAGCATGTCCCTATAGCGTGTCCCCTATAGCATGTCCCCTATAGCATGTCCCTATAGCATGTCCCTATAGCATGTCCCCTATAGCGTGTCCCTATAGCATGTCCCCTACAGCCCCTATAGCGTGTCCCCTACAGCCCCTATAGCTTGTCCCCCATAGCACAGCCCCTATATCCCCCATCGTACATCCCCTCCAGCCCCTATAGCGTGTCCCCTATAGCATGTCCTTATAGCGTGTCCCAAATAGCGTGTCCCTATAGAGTGTCCCTATAGCGTGTCCCTATAGCATGTCCCTATAGCGTGTCCCCTATAGCATGTCCCCTATAGCATTTCCCTAGAGCGTGTCCCTATAGCATGTCCCCTATAACATGTCCCCTATAGCATGTCCCTGTAGCGTGTCCCTATAGCGTGTCCCCTATAGTGTGTCCCCTATAACATGTCCCTATAGTGTGTCCCCTATAGCATGTCCCTATATCGTGTCCCCTATAGCATGTCCCTATAGCGTATCCCATATAGCGTATCCCCTATAGCGTGTCCCTATAGCATGTCCCCTATAGCATGTCCCTATAGCGCGTCCCCTATAGCATGTCCCTATAGCATGTCCCCTATAGCATGTCCCCTATAGCGTGTCCCTATAGCATGTCCCTATAGCGTGTCCCCTATAGTGTGTCCCTATAACGTGTCCCCTATAGCATGTCCCCTATAGCATTTCCCTATAGCGTGTCCCTATATCGTGTCCCCTATAGCATGTCCCTATAGCGTATCCCCTATAGCGTGTCCCTATAGCATGTCCCCTATAGCACGTCCCTATAGAATGTCCCTATAGCGTGTCCCTATAGCATGTCCCCTATAGCGTGTCCCCTATAGCATGCCCCTATAGCATGTCCCTATAGCATGTCCCTATAGTGTGTCCCTATAGCGTGTCCCCTATAACGTGTCCCCCATAGCACAGCCCCTATATCCCCCATTGTACATCCCCTCCAGCCCCCATAGTGTGTCTCCTATAGCATATCCCTATAGCATGTCCCTATAGCATGTCCCTATAGCATGTCCCCTATAGCACGTCCCTATAGAATGTCCCTATAGCGTGTCCCTATAGCATGTCCCCTATAGCGTGTCCCCTATAGCATGCCCCTATAGCATGTTCCTATAGTGTGTCCCTACAGCGTGTCCCCTATAACGTGTCCCCCATAGCACAGCCCCTATATCCCCCATCGTACATCCCCTCCAGCCCCCATAGGGTGTCCCCTATAGCATGTCCCTATAGCATGTCCCTATAGCGTGTCCCCTATAGCATGTCCCCTATAGCATGTCCCTATAGCATGTCCCTATAGCGTGTCCCCTATAGCGTGTCCCTATAGCATGTCCCCTACAGCCCCTATAGCGTGTCCCCTACAGCCCCTATAGCTTGTCCCCCATAGCACAGCCCCTATATCCCCCATCGTACATCCCCTCCAGCCCCTATAGCGTGTCCCCTATAGCATTACCTTATAGCTTGTCCCAAATAGAGTGTCCCTATAGAGTGTCCCTATAGCGTGTCCCTATAGCATGTCCCTATAGCGTGTCCCCTATAGCATGTCCCCTATAGCATTTCCCTATAGCGTGTCCCTATAGCATGTCCCCTATAACATGTCCCCTATGGCATGTCCCTGTAGTGTGTCCCTATAGCGTGTCCCCTATAGTGTGTCCCCTATAGCATGTCCCTATAGCGTGTCCCCTATAGCATGTCCCTATAGCGTATCCCCTATAGCGTATCCCCTATAGCGTGTCCCTATAGCGTGTCCCCTATAGCATGTCCCTATAGCGTGTCCCCTATATCATGTCCCCTATAGCATGTCCCTCTAGCATGTTCCCTATAGCCTGTCCCTATAGCGTGTCCCTATAGCATGTCCCTATAGCATGTCCCCTATAGCATGTCCCTATAGCGCGTCCCCTATAGCATGTCCCTATAGCATGTCCCCTATAGCATGTCCCCTATAGCGTGTCCCTATAGCATGTCCCTATAGCATGTCCCCTATAGTGTTGTCCCTATAACGTGTCCCCTATAGCATGTCCCCATAGCACATCCCCTATAGCCCCTATAGCGTGTCCCTAGAGTGTGTCCCCCATAGCTTCCCAGCACGTTCCCTATAGCCTGTCCCTATAGCATGTCCCTATAGCATGTCCCCTATAGTGTGTCCCCTATAACATGTCCCTATAGCGTGTCCCCTATAGCGTGTCCCCTATAGCGCGTCCCTGTGCCGCAGGGTGTCCCCCGCGGGGCTGCAGGAGGCGCTGGCCGAGCGGCGGGAGCTCAACCAGCAGCTGCGCCTGCGGCTGCACCAGCGCCAGCTCCAGGTCACGCCTATGGGGCACCTATGGGGCACCTATGGGGGCGCTTATGGGGTACCTATGGGTGCCATGGGGGCGCTTATGGGGGCACCTGTGGGCGCCATGGTGGGCAGGGGGCACTTATGGGGCACCTATGGGGCACCTATGAGCGCCATGGGGGTCAGGGGGCACCTATGGGGGCATCTGTGGGTGCCATGGGGGCGCTTATGGGGTACCTATGGGTGCCATGGGGGTCAGGGGGTACCTATGGGGGCATCTATGGGTGCCATGGGGGTGCTTATGGGGTACCTATGGGTGCCATGGGGGCGCTTATGGGGTACCTATGGGTGCCATGGGGGTCAGGGGGTACCTATGGGGGCATCTATGGGTGCCATGGGGGGGCTTATGGGGTACCTATGGGCGCCATGGGGGTCAGGGGGTACCTATGGGGGCATCTATGGGTGCCATGGGGGCGCTTATGGGGTACCTATGGGTGCCATGGGGGTCAGGGGGTACCTATGGGGGCATCTATGGGTGCCATGGGGGCACTTATTGGGGTACCTATGGGAGCCATGGGGGTCAGGGGGTACCTATGGGGGCATCTATGGGTGCCATGGGGGCCAGGGGGTACCTATGGGGGCATCTGTGGGTGCCATGGGGGCGCTTATGGGGGCACCTGTGGGCGCCATGGGGGTCAGGGGGCACTTATGGAGCACCTATGGGGCACCTGTGGGGCACCTATGGGCGCCATGGGGGCACTTATTGGGGTACCTATGGGTGCCATGGGGGTCAGGGCGTACCTATGGGGGCATCTGTGGGTGCCATGGGGGCACTTATTGGGGTACCTATGGGTGCCATGGGGGCCATGGGGGCACCTATGGGCGCCATGGGGGTCAGGGGGCACCTATGGGGGCATCTATGGGCGCCATGGGGGTGCTTATGGGGTACCTATGGGCGCCATGGGGGTCAGGGGGTACCTATGGGGGCATCTATGGGCACCATGGGGGCACTTATTGGGGTACCTATGGGCGCCATGGGGGTCAGGGGGCACCTATGGGGGCATCTATGGGTGCCATGGGGGCGCTTATGGGGTACCTATGGGCGCCATGGGGGGGCTTATGGGGGCACCTGTGGGCGCCATGGCGGGCAGGGGGCACTTATGGGGCACCTATGGGGCACCTATGAGCGCCATGGGGGTCAGGGGGCACCTATGGGGGCATCTATGGGTGCCATGGGGGCACCTATGGGGTACCTATGGGTGCCATGGGGGTGCTTATTGGGGTAGCTATGGGTGCCATGGGGGTCAGGGGGCACCTATGGAGGCACCTATGGGCGCCATGGGGGTGCTTATGGGGTACCTATGGGTGCCATGGGGGTGCTTATGGGGACACCTATGGGCACCATGGGGGTCAGGGGGTACCTATGGGGGCATCTATGGGTGCCATGGGGGCCATGGGGGCACCTATGGGCGCCATGGGGGTCAGGGGGCACCTATGGGGGCATCTATGGGTGCCATGGGGGCGCTTATGGGGTACCTATGGGTGCCATGGGGGTCAGGGGGTACCTATGGGGGCATCTATGGGTGCCATGGGAACCTATGGGGGCATCTATGGGCGCCATGGGGATGCTTATGGGGACACCTATGGGCGCCATGGGGACACCATGCCTCAGCAGTTGCACCCATGGGTGCTGGGGTACTATGGGTGCTAGGGGTGCACCCATGGGTGCTGTGGGGACACCGTGGGTGAGCAGTCGCACCCATGGGTGCTGTGGGGACACCGTGGGTGACCAGTCACACCCATGGGTGCTATGGGAACTATGGGTACTAGGGTGCACCCATGGGTGCTGTGGGGACACCGTGGGTGCTGTGGGGACACCTTGGGTGCTATGGGGACACCCTGCCTCAGCAGTTGCACCCATGGGTGCTGGGGTACTATGGGTGCTAGGGGTGCACCCATGGGTGCTGTGGGGACACCGTGGGTGCTGTGGGGACACCTTGGGTGCTATGGGGACACCCTGCCTCAGCAGTTGCACCCATGGGTGCTGGGGTACTATGGGTGCTAGGGGTGCACCCATCGGTGCTATGGGGATACCGTGGGTGAGCAGTCGCACCCATGGGTGCTGTGGGGACACTGTGGGTGACCAGTCACACTCATGGGTGCTATGGGTACTATGGGTGCTAGGGGTGCACCCATGGGTGCTGTGGGGTAAGTGTCGGTCAGTGGGTGAACCCATGGGTGCTGTGGGTACTATGGGTGCTAGGGGTGCACCCATGGGTGCTGTGGGGACACCGTGGGTGAGCAGTCGCACCCATGGGTGCTGTGGGGACACTGTGGGTCAGCAGTTGCACCCATGGGTGCTGTGGGTACTATGGGTGCTAGGGGTGCACCCATGGGTGCTGTGGGGACACCATGGGTGCTGTGGGGACACCTTGGGTGCTATGGGGACACCCTGCCTCAGCAGTTGCACCCATGGGTGCTGGGGTACTATGGGTGCTAGGGGTGCACCCATGGGTGCTGTGGGGACACCATGGGTGCTGTGGGGACACCTTGGGTGCTATGGGGACACCCTGCCTCAGCAGTTGCACCCATGGGTGCTGGGGTACTATGGGTGCTAGGGGTGCACCCATGGGTGCTATGGGGATACCGTGGGTGAGCAGTCGCACCCATGGGTGCTGTGGGGACACTGTGGGTGACCAGTCACACCCATGGGTGCTATGGGAACTATGGGTACTAGGGTGCACCCATGGGTGCTGTGGGGACACCGTGGGTGCTGTGGGGACACCTTGGGTGCTATGGGGACACCCTGCCTCAGCAGTTGCACCCATGGGTGCTGGGGTACTATGGGTGCTAGGGGTGCACCCATGGGTGCTGTGGGGACACCGTGGGTGAGCAGTCGCACCCATGGGTGCTGTGGGGACACTGTGGGTGACCAGTCACACTCATGGGTGCTATGGGTACTATGGGTGCTAGGGGTGCACCCATGGGTGCTGTGGGGTAAGTGTCGGTCAGTGGGTGAACCCATGGGTGCTGTGGGTACTATGGGTGCTAGGGGTGCACCCATGGGTGCTGTGGGTACTATGGGTGCTGTGGGGACACCGTGGGTGATCAGCCGCACCCATGGGTGCTCTGGGGTCAGTGTGGCTCAGTGGGTGCACCCATGGGTGCTGACCGCGGTCCCCGTGCAGGTGCAGGAGCTGCGCCGGGCGCTGGAGGCGGCGGGGACGCGGGCGCGCGAGGCGGGTGACGCCGTGGCCCGGCTGGAGCGGGAGCAGCGGGCGCTGCGGGGGCGGCTGCAGCACCCATGGGTGCCCCCCGGCCGCACTGAGCCCGCCCTGCGCGCCCAATGCCAGCGCCTGCAGGAGCTACTGCACAGAGAGGCCGGGTCAGCGCCCACGGGGCCCTTGGGTGCTCATGGGTGGGCATGGGTGGTCCCAAGGTGGTCCCAAGGTGGTCCCAGGGGGCTCTTGGGTGGTCTTGGGTGGTCATGGGTGGCCCAAGGTGGTCCCAAGGTCGTCCCAAGATGGTCCCAAGGTGGTCCCAGGGGGCTCTTGGGTGGTCATGGGTGGTCATGGGTGGCCCAAGGTGGTCCCAAGGTGGCCCCAAGATGATCCCAAGGGGCTCCAGGGTGGTCATGGGTGGCCCAAGGTGGTCCCAAGGTGGTCCCAAGGGGCTCTTGGGTGGTCATGGGTGGTCTTGGGTGGCCCAAAGTGGTCCCAGGATGGTTCCAAGATGGTCCCAGGGGGCTCTTGGGTAGTCATGGGTGGTCATGGGTGTTCTCAGGTGGTCATGGGTGGTCTTGGGTGGCCCAAGGTGGTCCCAAGATGGTCCCAAGATGGTCCCAAGGGGCTCCAGGGTGGTCATGGGTGGCCCAAGGTGGTCCCAAGGTGGTCCCAGGGGGCTCTTGGGTGTCCCCAGGGTGGTCATGGGTCATCATGGGTGGCCCAAGGTGGTCCCAAGATGGTCCCAAGATGGTCCCAGGGGGGTCTTGGGTGGTCATGGGTGGTCATGGGTGCCTCAGGGTGGCCCCAAGATGGTCCCAAGTTGGTCCCAAGGGGCTCATGGGTGGTCACGGGTGGTCATGGGTGGTCATGGGTGGCCTAAGGTGGTCCCAGGATGGTCCCAAGATGGTCCCAGGGGACTCTTGGGTTGTCATGGGTGGTCATGGGTGGCCCAAAGTGGCCCCAAGATGGTCCCAAGGGGCTCTTGGGTGGTCATGGGTGGCCCAAGGTGGTCCCAAGGTGGTCCCAGGGGGCTCTTGGGTGGTCTTGGGTGGTCATGGGTGGCCCAAGATGGTCCCAAGGGGCTCTTGGGTGGTCATGGGTGGTCATGGGTGGCCCAAGGTGGTCCCAGGATGGTCCCAGGGGGCTCTTGGGTGGTCTTGGGTGGTCATGGGTGCCTCAGGGTGGCCCCAAGATGGTCCCAAGTTGGTCCCAAGGGGCTCATGGGTGGTCATGGGTGGCCCAAGGTGGTCCCAAGATGGTCCCAGGATGGTCCCAAGATGGTCCCAGCGGGCTCTTGGGTGGTCATGGGTGGCCCAAGGTGGTCCCAAGGTGGTCCCAAGGGGCTCTTGGGTGGTCATGGGTGTTCTTGAGTGGCCCAAGGTGGTCCCAAGACAGTCCCAAGATGGTCCCAAGGGGCTCTTGGGTGACCCCAGGATGGTCTTGGTGCCATGTGGGTGCCATGGGACACCCTTGGGCGCCATGTGGGTGCCATGGGACACCCATGGGTGCCATGGGGATGACATGGGGGACCCCTGGGTGCCATGGGGATGACATGAGGGACCCCTGGGTGCAATGGGGATGACATGGGGGACACCCATGGGTGCCATGGGGGTGACATGAGGGACCCCGGGGTGACATGGGACACCCTTGGGTGCCATGTTGGTGCCATGGGACACCCCAGGGCACCATGTTGGTGCCATGGGACACCCCTGGGTGCCATGTGGTTGCCATGGGACACCCTTGGGGGCCATGGGGGTGACATGAGGGACCTCGGGGTGCCATGGGACACCCCTGGGTGCCATGTGGGTGCCATGAGACACCCTTGGGCGCCATGATGGTGCCATGGGACACCCCTGGGCGCCATGTGGGTGACATGGGACACTCTTGGGTGCCATGGGGATGACATGAGGGACCCCTGGGTGCAATGGGGATGACATGGGGGACACCCATGGGTGCCATGGGGGTGACATGAGGGACCCCGGGGTGCCATGGGACACCCTTGGGTGCCATGTGGGTGCCATGAGACACCCTTGGGTGCCATGATGGTGCCATGGGACACCCCTGGGCGCCATGTGGGTGACATGGGACACTCTTGGGTGCCATGGGGATGACATGAGGGACCCCGGGGTGCCATGGGACACCCCTGGGTGCCATGTGGGTGCCATGAGACACCCTTGGGCGCCATGATGGTGCCATGGGACACCCCTGGGCACCATGTGGGTGACATGGGACACTCTTGGGTGCCATGGGGATGACATGAGGGACCCCTGGGTGCAATGGGGCTGACATGGGGGACACCCATGGGTGCCATGGGGATGACATGGGGGACACCCATGGGTGCCATGGGGGTGACATGAGGGACCCCGGGGTGACATGGGACACCCTTGGGTGCCATGTTGGTGCCATGGGACACCCCTGGGCGCCATGTGGGTGGTGTGGGACACCCATGGGTGCCATGTGGGTGACGTGGGGCACCCATGGGTGCCATGGGGATGACATGAGGGACCCCTGGGTGCAATGGGGATGACATGGGGGACACCCATGGGTGCCATGGGGGTGACATGAGGGACCCCGGGGTGACATGGGACACCCTTGGGTGCCATGTTGGTGCCATGGGACACCCCTGGGTGCCATGTGGGTGACATGGGGGACACCCATGGGTGCCATGGGGGTGACATGGGACACTCTTGGGTGCCATGGGGATGACATGAGGGACCCCTGGGTGCAATGGGGATGACATGGGGGACACCCATGGGTGCCATGGGGGTGACATGAGGGACCCCGGGGTGACATGGGACACCCTTGGGTGCCATGTTGGTGCCATGGGACACCCCTGGGTGCCATGTGGGTGACATGGGGGACACCCATGGGTGCCATGGGGGTGACATGGGACACTCTTGGGTGCCATGGGGATGACATGAGGGACCCCTGGGTGCAATGGGGATGACATGGGGGACACCCATGGGTGCCATGGGGGTGACATGAGGGACCCCGGGGTGACATGGGACACCCTTGGGTGCCATGTTGGTGCCATGGGACACCCCTGGGTGCCATGTGGGTGACATGGGGGACACCCATGGGTGCCATGGGGGTGACATGGGACACTCTTGGGTGCCATGGGGATGACATGAGGGACCCCTGGGTGCAATGGGGATGACATGGGGGACACCCATGGGTGCCATGGGGGTGACATGAGGGACCCCGGGGTGACATGGGACACCCTTGGGTGCCATGTTGGTGCCATGGGACACCCCTGGGTGCCATGTGGGTGACATGGGGGACACCCATGGGTGCCATGGGGGTGACATGGGACACTCTTGGGTGCCATGGGGATGACATGAGGGACCCCTGGGTGCAATGGGGATGACATGGGGGACACCCATGGGTGCCATGGGGGTGACATGAGGGACCCCGGGGTGACATGGGACACCCTTGGGTGCCATGTTGGTGCCATGGGACACCCCTGGGTGCCATGTGGGTGGTGTGGGACACCCATGGGTGCCATGTGGGTGACGTGGGGCACCCATGGGTGCCATGGGGATGACATGAGGGACCCCTGGGTGCAATGGGGATGACATGGGGGACACCCATGGGTGCCATGGGGGTGACATGAGGGACCCCGGGGTGACATGGGACACCCTTGGGTGCCATGTTGGTGCCATGGGACACCCCTGGGTGCCATGTGGGTGGTGTGGGACACCCCTGGGTGCCATGTGGGTGACATGGGGGACACCCATGGGTGCCATGGGGTGACATGGGACACTCTTGGGTGCCATGGGGATGACATGAGGGACCCCTGGGTGCAATGGGGATGACATGGGGGACACCCATGGGTGCCATGGGGGTGACATGAGGGACCCCGGGGTGACATGGGACACCCTTGGGTGCCATGTTGGTGCCATGGGACACCCCTGGGTGCCATGTGGGTGGTGTGGGACACCCATGGGTGCCATGTGGGTGACATGGGGGACACCCATGGGTGCCATGGGGGTGACATGAGGGCTCCCGGGTGACATGGGACACCCGTGGGTGCCATGTGGGTGCCATGGGACACCCCTGGGCGCCATGTGGGTGACATGGGGGACACCTATGGGTGCCATGGGGGTGACATGGGACACCCATGGGTGCCATGGGGATGACATGAGGGACCCCTGGGTGCAATGGGGCTGACATGGGGGACACCCATGGGTGCCATGGGGATGACATGGGGGACACCCATGGGTGCCATGGGAGTGACATGAGGGACCCCGGGGTGACATGGGACACCCTTGGGCGCCATGATGGTGCCATGGGACACCCCTGGGCGCCATGTGGGTGACATGGGACACTCTTGGGTGCCATGGGGATGACATGAGGGACCCCTGGGTGCAATGGGGATGACATGGGGGACACCCATGGCTGCCATGGGGGTGACATGAGGGACCCCGGGGTGACATGGGACACCCTTGGGTGCCATGTTGGTGCCATGGGACACCCATGGGCGCCATGTGGGTGGTGTGGGACACCCATGGGCGCCATGTGGGTGCCGTGGGACACCCCTGGGCGCCACATGTGTGACGTGGGGCACCCATGGGTGCCGTGGTGCGCAGGGCGCGGGCGGCGCTGTGGCGGTCGAGCCGGGCGGCCGGGCGGCGCCTGCGGGCGCTGCTGCTGGAGGCCGAGGAGCAGCGGCTGCGGGGACAGCACCACCGCCTGCAGGTGACACCGCGGGTGACGTCACCGGTGACATCACGGTGACGTCACGGGGGGGATCACCACGTGGGGGTGGGAGGGCAGAGAGGGGTCACCCTGTGGCACCCCGGGACTCCCATGTCCCTCGTGTCACCTCATCCCCGTGTCCCCATGTCCCCCTGTCTGTCCCATGTCCCACGTCCCCATATCCCATGTCCCCATGTTCTATGTCCCCATGTCCCCATGTCCCATATGCCCATGTCCCATATCCCATACCCACTGTCTGTCCCCTGTCCCATATCCCCATGTCCCATATCCCCATATCCCATGTCCCCATATCCCAATGTCTCCATGTCCCCTGTCCCATGTCCCATATCCCCATGTCCCCCTGTCCCCATGTCCCATGTCCCCATATCCCCCTGTCCCCCTGTCCCCATATCCCCATGTCCCCATATCCCCATATCCCCATGTCCCTATATCCCCATATCCTCATATCCCCCTGTCCCCATGTCCCCATGTCCCATATCCCCATGTCCCCCTGTCCCCATGTCCCATATCCCCATGTCCCCATGTCCCATATCCCCATATCCTCATATCCCCATGTCGCCCTGTCCCCCTGTCCCCATATCCCCATGTCCCCATATCCCCATGTCCTCATGTCCCCATATCCCCATATCCCCATGTCCCATATCCCCATATCCCCCTGTCCCCATGTCCCCATGTCCCATATCCCCATATCCCCCTGTCCCCATGTCCCCCTGTCCCATGACCCCATGTCCCCATATCCCCATGTCCCATATCCCCATGTCCCCATGTCCCCTGTCTGTCCCATGTCCCCTGTCTGTCCCATATCCCAATGTCCCCATGTCCCATATCCCCATATCCCAATGTCCCCATGTCCCATATCCCCATGTCCCATATCCCAATGTCCCCATGTCCCCTGTCCCATGTCCCCTGTCTATCCCATGTCCCATATCCTCATATCCCCATATCCCCGTATCCCAGTGACCCCATAACCCAATGTCCCCATGTCCCATATCCCCATGTCCCAATGTCCCCATATCCCCATATCCCCATGTCCCATATCCCAATGTCCCCATATCCCAATGTCCCCATGTCCCCACATCCCAATGTGCCCATGTCCCATATCCCCATATCCCAATGTCCCCATATCCCCATGTCCCATATCTCCATGTCCCATATCCCATGTCCCCATGTCCCATATCCCCATGTCCCACATCCCCCTGTCCCCGTCCGTGTCCGCAGGCGCAGTCCCTGTGGTCGCACTGTGCGTGGCTGGGGGAGCGCGTGGCCGCGGTGGCCGCGGGGACGGGGGCGGCGCTGGCCCAGGGGCGGCAGCTGCGCCGGGCGCTCGAGGCCGCGGGCGATGGGGCCGCCGTGGCCACGCGCCAGGTGGCCGCGCTGCGTGCCCGCCTCAGGTGGGACCTATGGGCCCTATGGGCTCCCTATGGCACCCCAGGGCCCCTAGAGCTCCCTAGAGACCCTATCGGCCCCCTAGAGCACCCTAGAGCCCCCTAGAGATCCTATAGGCTCCCTATGGTACCCCCAGGGCCCCTAGAGCTCCCTAGAGACCCCTAGAGGACCCTATAGACTCTATAGGCTCCCTATGGCATCCCAGGCCCCCTAGAGCACCCTATAGCCTCCCTATGGCACCCCCAGGCCCCCTTGAGCTCCCTATGGACCCTATGGGCTCCCTATGGCACCCCAGGCCCCCTAGAGCATCCTAGAGATCCTATAGGCTCCCTGTGGCACCCCCAGGGCCCCTAGAGCACTCTACAGATCCTATAGGTTCCCTATGGCACTCCCAGGGCTTCTAGAGCACCCTAGAGGACCCTATAGACTCTATAGGCTCCCTAAGGCACTTGCAGAACCCCTGGAGCACCCTATAGGCTCCCTATGGCACCCCCAGGGCCACCTCGAGCTCCCTATAGATCCTATAGGTTCCCTGCAGCACCCCCAGGCCCCTCAAGCTCCCTATAGATCCTATGCACCCTATAGATCCTATAGGCTCTCTGCAGCACCCCCAGCCCCCTCAAGCTCCCTATATATCCTATAGGCTCCCTATGGCACCCCCAGGCCCCCTAGAGCACCCTAGAGACCCTATAGGCTCCCTATGACACCCCCAGGGCCCCTAGAGCTCCCTATAGATCCTATGGGCTCCCTATGGCACCCCCAGGGCCCTTAGAGCTCCCTATGGACCCTATGGGCTCCCTATGGCACCCCCAGGGCCCCTAGAGCTCCCTATGGACCCTATGGGCTCCCTATGGCACCCCAGGCCCCCTAGAGCATCCTAGAGATCCTATAGGCTCCCTGTGGCACCCCCAGGGCCCCTAGAGCACTCTACAGATCCTATAGGTTCCCTATGGCACTCCCAGGGCTTCTAGAGCACCCTAGAGCCCCCTAGAGGACCCTATAGACTCTATAGGCTCCCTAAGGCACTTGCAGAACCCCTGGAGCACCCTATAGCCTCCCTATGGCACCCCCAGGGCCACCTAGTGCACCATAGAGATCCTATAGGTTCCCTATGGCACCCCCAGGCCTCCTAGAGCACCCTAGAGACCCTATGGGCTCCCTATGGCACCCCAGGTCACCTAGAGCACCCTAGAGCCCCCTAGAGCACCCTATAGACCCTATAGGCTCCCTATAGCACCCCAGGGCCCCTAGAGCACCCCCAGGTCACCTAGAGCACCCTAGAGCCCCCTAGAGCACCCTAGAGATCCTATAGGCTCCCTATGGCACCCCCAGGGCCCCTAGAGCACCCTAGAGATCCTATAGGCTCCCTATGGCACCCCCAGGGCCCCTAGAGCACCCTAGAGCCCCCCAGAGCACCCTAGAGATCCTATAGGCTCCCTATGGCACCCCCAGGCCCCCTAGAGCACCCTAGAGCCCCTAAAGCACCCTAGAGATCCTATAGGCTGCCTATGGCACCCCCAGGCCCCCTAGAGCCCCCTAGAGCACCCTAGAGACCCTATAGACCCTATGGGCTCCCTATGGCACCCCCAGGCCCCCTAGAGCACCCTAGAGCCCCCTAGAGCATCCTAGAGACCCTATAGGCTCCCTATAGCACCCCCAGGGCCCCTAGAGCACCCTAGAGCCCCCTAGAGCACCCTATAGACCCTATAGGCTCCCTATAGCACCCCAGGGCCCCTAGAGCACCCTAGAGCCCCCTAGAGCACCATAGAGGCTCTATGGGCTCCCTAAGGCACCTCCAGGCCCCCTAGATCACCCTATAGACCCTATAGGCTCCCTATGGCACCCCCAGGCCCCCTAGAGCACCCTAGAGCCCCCTAGAGCACCATAGAGGCTCTATGGGCTCCCTAAGGCACCTCCAGGCCCCCTAGATCACCCTATAGACCCTATAGGCTCCCTATGGCACCCCCAGGCCCCCTAGAGCACCCTAGAGCCCCCTAGAGCACCCTATAGACCCTATAGGCTCCCTATAGCACCCCAGGGCCCCTAGAGCACCCCCAGGTCACCTAGAGCACCCTAGAGCCCCCTAGAGCACCCTAGAGATCCTATAGGCTCCCTATGGCACCCCCAGGCCCCCTAGAGCACCCTAGAGCCCCTAGAGCACCCTAGAGATCCTATAGGCTGCCTATGGCACCCCCAGGGCCCCTAGAGCACCCTAGAGCCCCCTAGAGCACCCTATAGACCCTATAGGCTCCCTGTGGCACCCCCAGGGCCCCTAGAGCTCCCTATGGACCCTATGGGCTCCCTATGGCACCCCAGGTCACCTAGAGCACCCTAGAGCCCCCTAGAGCACCCTATAGACCCTATAGGCTCCCTATAGCACCCCAGGGCCCCTAGAGCACCCCCAGGTCACCTAGAGCACCCTAGAGCCCCCTAGAGCACCCTAGAGATCCTATAGGCTCCCTATAGCACCCCCAGGGCCCCTAGAGCACTCTATAGGCTCCCTATGGCACCCCCAGGCCCCCTCGAACTCCCTATAGATCCTATAGGCTGCCTGCAGCACCCCAAGACCCCTTTGATGTCCCTCTAGAACACCCTATAGATCCTATAGGCTCCCTATAGCACCCCCAGGCCCCCTCGAGCTCCCTATAGATCCTACAGGGTCCTTACACACTTAGAGACCCCACTGTCCCCTAAACAGCCCCACAGTCCCCTATAGACCCCATAGACCCCTATAGCCCCCATAGTCCCCTATAGACCACATAGTCCCCCATAGCTCCCCGGTAGTCCCCTGTAGCCCCATGGTCCCCTATAGACCCCGTAGACCCCTATAGAACCCATAGTCCCCTATAGCCCCCTAGTAGTCCACTATAGCCCCATAATCCCCTATAGCCCCCATAGACCCCTATAGACCCCCATTGTCCCCCAGTAATTCCCTGTAGCCTCATAGTCCCCTGTAGACCCCTACAGCCCCCATAGTCCCCTATAGAGCCCATAGACCCCTACAGACCCCGTAACCCGCCATAGTCCCCTATAGACCCCACAGACCCTTACAGACCACATAGACCCCCATAGTCCCCTATTGACCCCATAGTCCCCTATAGACCCCCATTGTCCCCCAGTAATTCCCTATAGCCTCATACCCCCCTGTAGACCCCATAGACCCCTACAGACTCCATAGCCTCCATAGTCCCCTATAGACCCCATAGTCCCCTATAGCCCCCTAGTAGTCCACTATAGTCCCCTATAGCCCCCATAGTCCCCTATAGAACCCATAGACCCCTATAGAACGCATAGACCCCGGTCGCCTATAGCCCCCTATAGATCCCTGTTCACCCCCCAGGTGTGACCCGCTGACCCTGTCCCGCACCGTGCGCCGCATCCTGCGCGGGGACGACGAGGACGAGGACACTGGGGACAGCGGGGACAGCGGGGACAATGGGGACATTGGGGACATTGGGGATAATGGGGACAATGGGGGCAATGGGGACAATGGGGACAATGGGGGCAATGGGGGCAATGGGGACAATGGGGGCAATGGGGGCAATGGGGGCAATGGGGTCAGCAGGGACAATGGGGACAATGGGGGCAATGGGGTCAATGGAGGTGATGGGGACAATGGGGACAATGGGGACAATGGGGACAATGGGGTCAATGGAGGTGATGGGGACAATGGGGACAATGGGGACAATGGGGGCAATGGGGACAATGGGGCCCTTGAAACCATCCCCAACTTTGGGGGGGACCCTTGAAACTGCCCCCAGCCTTGGAGGGAACCCTTGAAACCACTCCCAGGTTTGGGAGGGGACCCTTGAAACCACCCCCAGACTTGGGGGGGGGACCCTTGAAACCACTCCCAGGCTTGGGGGGACCCTTGAAACTGCCCTCAGCCTTGGGGGGACCCTTGAAACCACCCCCAGCCTTGGGGGAACCCTTGAAACCGCCCCCCAGGCTTGGGGGGACCCTTGAAACTGCCCTCAGCCTTCTGGGGGACCCTTGAAACCACCCCCAGGCTTGGGGGGGACCCTTGAAACCACTCCCAGCCTTGGGGGGACCCTTGAAACTGCCCCAGCCTTGGGGGAGACCCTTGAAACTGCCCCCAGTCTTGGGGGGAACCCTTGAAACCACTCCCAGGCTTGGGGGAACCCTTGAAACCGCCCCCCAGGCTTGGGGGGACCCTTGAAACTGCCCCAGGCTTGGGGAGGACCCTTGAAACCACTCCCAGGCTTGGGGGGGGGACCCTTGAAAACACTCCCAGCCTTGGGGGAACCCTTGAAACTGCCCCCAGCCTTGGGGGGAACCCTTGAAACCACTCCCAGGCTTGGGGGGACCCTTGAAACTGCCCCAGGCTTGGGGGGGACCCTTGAAACCGCCCTCAGGCTTGGGGGAACCCTTGAAACCACCTCCCCAGCTCAGGGGGACCCTTGAAACCGCCCCCAGGCTTTGGGGGACCCTTGAAACCAGCCCTGGTGACCAACCCTGAAAGTGCCTTTGGGCCCAAAGAGCCCCTAGAAACCCCCTCCAGGGCCCCCCCAAACTCCATCAATAAGGGGTGGGGCTTATTTGAGGCGGGGCTCATTTGGGGTGGGGCTCATTTGGGGCGGGGCTTGCCCATATTCATTAAAGTGCCTTTAAGATCGATCTGTCCCTGAGTGATCTGGGGGGGGAAGGGGGGGGGGGGGACTCCAAACATGCCCTCGCGGGGAGCATTGAAACTCTCCCCAAAACACTATTGGGGGGGCCTTGAAACCCTCTTTACCCCATTGGGAAGTGTCTCAATCCCCCCCATATGTGGGAGGGGCTTTTGAAACCCACCCAAAACTTGTTGGGGGGGGCCTTGAAACGCTTTTTACCCCATTTTTTTTTGGGGGGGGGGTGGCTCAGACCTCCCCCCCCCAATCTGTTACACAGGGGCCATTGAAACAGGCGGGGGGACCTTGAAACGTCCCCAAACCTGGTCGGGGGAGGCCTTGAAACGCTCGCAGTGAAGGGGCGTGGCTCGCATGGCAGATAAGAAATGGGCGGTGCGAGTCTGGCCAATGAGAGCGCGGCATGCAAATGAAGGGGCTGGCTTACTGTGAGAACGCTCCGAACGCTCCGCCCACCGCCACGGCGCAGCCAATGAGGAGGAAGGGGCGGGGCGCGGCTGTGTGCGAGCCACGCCCCGTCGGCGGCGGCGCAGCCAATGAGAGGGGAGGGAAGGAGGGAAAGGGGCGGGGCGCGGGCGCTCTCGCGACGGGAGGGAGGGATCGCGTAGGTTCTCGCGAGAGTTGGCGGCGGGATGGGAGCGCCGAGGTGAGGCCGGTTTGAGGGGGGGGGGGGAACCGGGAACCGACCCCCAAAACCGGGGGGGGGGCGGGGAGGGGTGTCCGACCCCGGGGGGGTGGCCCCGCCCCTTCCGGCCCCCCCTTGGCAACCACGGGCCCTTAGCAACGGTTCCCCCCCCCCGCCCCGGCGTGCCCCGCCTTCCTGTGACGTCATCTGCCCCCCTGGGGACCCCCCCTGTGATTTTATGGGGGGGGGGGGGGGAACTGGGGGGCTTTGGGGGGGGGCACCTGGGGTCAATGGGGGGGATTTGGGGGGGGTCATGGGGTGGCTCATGGAGGGCGGTTTGGGGTTTGTGGGGGGGTAACAGGGATTTGGGGG
>NW_028117100.1:54204-105295 GCF_964273445.1 Streptopelia decaocto
GGGTCAATGGGGGGGATTTGGGGGGGGTCATGGGGTGGCTCATGGAGGGCGGTTTGGGGTTTGTGGGGGGGTAACAGGGATTTGGGGGGGGGGGGGTCTCAGCATCTGGGTGGCTCATGGGGGGATTGGGTTTTGGGGGCGGGGTCTCAGCATTTGGGTGGCTCATGGGGGGGTTGGGGTTTGTGGGGGGGTAACAGGGATTGGGGGGTGGGGGGGGTCTCAGCATCTGGGTGTCTCATGGGGGGGTTGGGGTTCATGGGGGGTAATGGGGGTTTGGGGGGGGGTCTCAGCATCTGGGTGGCTCATGGGGGGGTTTGGGGTTCATGGGGGGTAATGGGGGTTTGGGGGGGGGTCTCAGCATCTGGGTGGCTCATGGGGGGATTGGGGTTCGTGGGGGGGTAATGGGGGTTTGGGGGGGGTCTCAGCATCTGGGTGGCTCATGGGGGATTGGGGTTCGTGGGGGGGTAATGGGGGTTTGGGGGGGGGGGTCTCAGCATCTGGGTGGCTCATGGGGGGGTTGGGGTTTGTGGGGGGGTAACAGGGATTTGGGGTAGCGGGGGGGTCTCATCATTAGGCTGTTTGGGTGGGTCATGGGGGAGGTTTGTGGGGCGTTAACAGGGATTTGGGGGGGGGTCTCAGCATCTGGGTGGCTCATGGGGGGTTGGGGTTTGTGGGGGGGTAACAGGGATTTGGGGGGGGGGGGTCTCAGCATCTGGGTGGCTCATGGGGGGATTGGGGGTTCATGGGGGGTAATGGGGGTTTGGGGGGGGGGGTCTCAGCATCTGGGTGGCACATGGGGGGGTGTTGAATGTTTGGGGGGGTTCCTGGGGGAGATTATTGTCCCCCGTCCCCCCCCCCATTGTCCCAGATGCCCCGTCACTGCTCCGCCGCCGGCTGCTGCACCCGCGACACTCGGGAGACCCGCAACCGAGGCATCTCCTTCCACCGGTGGGTGCCCCCCCGTGCGCCCCCCACTCGGGGGACTGGACCCCCCCACTTGGCCCCTTGGTTCACCCCCAAAATGCTCTGACCCACTGCGGGGGGGTCCCCATGTTCCTGCCTTGGGATTTCATTTGGGCTGGCCCAGGTGTACCCCCCCCTTAGCAATGGTTTGGTCCAGGTGTTCCCCCCCCCCTTAGCAATGGTTTGGTCCAGGTGTGTTCCTCTCCCTTAGCAATGGTTTGGTTCAGGTTCCCCCACCTTTAGCAATGGTTTGGCCCAGGTGTCCCCCCACCTTTAGCAATGGGCTGGCCCAGGTGTGTTTCCCCCCCCTCCCCTTAGCAATGGTTTGGCCCAGGTGTGTTGTTTCCCCCCCCGTTAGCAATAGGTTGGCCCAGGTGTCCCCCCATCTTTATCAATGGTTTGGCCCAAGTGTCCCCCCACCTTTAGCAATGGTTTGGTCCAGATGTGTTTACCCCCCCTTAGCAATGGTTTGGCCCGGGTGTCCCCCCCACCTTTATCAATGGGCTGTCCCAGGTGTCCCCCCACCTTTATCAATGGTTTGGCCCAGGTGTGTTGTTTCCCCCCCCCGTTAGCAATAGGTTGGCCCAGGTGTCCCCCCACCTTTAGCAATGGTTTGACCCAGGTGTCCCCCCACCTTTAGCAATTACTTGGCCCAGGTGTCCCCCCATCTTTATCAATGGTTTGGCCCAGGTGTCCCCCCACCTTTAGCAATGGTTTGGCCCAGGTGTCCCCCCACCTTTAGCAATGGGGCTGGCCCAGGTGTGTTTCCCCCCCCCTCCCCTTAGCAATGGTTTGGCCCAGGTGTGTTGTTCCCCCCCCCGTTAGCAATAGGTTGGCCCAGGTGTCCCCCCATCTTTATCAATAGTTTGGCCCAGGTGTCCCCCCACCTTTAGCAATGGTTTGGTCCAGATGTGTTTACCCCCCCTTAGCAATGGTTTGGCCCGGGTGTCCCCCCCACCTTTATCAAATGGGCTGTCCCAGGTGTCCCCCCACCTTTATCAATGGTTTGGCCCAGGTGTGTGGTTTCCCCCCGTTAGCAATAGGTTGGCCCAGGTGTCCCCCCATCTTTATCAATGGTTTGGCCCAGGTGTGTGGTTTCCCCCCCGTTAGCAATAGGTTGGCCCAGGTGTCCCCCCATCTTTATCAATGGTTTGGCCCGGGTGTCCCCCCACCTTTATCAATGGTTTGCCCCAGTTGTCCCCCCACCTTTATCAACGACCTGACCCAGGTGTGTCCCCCATCCTCAGAATGGTTTAACCCCCATCCCCTTTCACCGAGCCTCCCCAGACCATTCCATTTGCAGACACGGGGGGGCTGCACCCATCCAACCTCACAGAAAACAGCCTGGGGGGGGGAATTTGAAGCCCCCTCTTCACCAATCACCCCTATACGTGTGTCCCCCCCCCAGGTTGCCCAAGAAGGACAACCCACGGCGGGCGCTGTGGCTGGAGAACAGTCGGCGCCGCGACGCCACCGGCGAGGGGCGCTGGGACCCGGCCTCAAAATACATTTACTTCTGCTCCCAGCACTTTGAGAAGAGCTGCTTCGAGATAGTCGGCTTCAGGTTAGTTAACGAGGGGCCTAACGAGGTGCCCCCCCCACCTTCCTCCAGCTTAATTAATGATACACCCCCCCCTGCTTTGGTTTCCTCTAGAATGGGGTTGATTGGGTTGTTCCCCCCTCTATGTGTGGGAATGGTTTGGTCCGGACGCCTCCACCTGTTTCCGAGCTGGGGGTGCTGCCCCCAATTTGTTCTTATTGGGGGGTCCCCAGCACTTTGGGGGTTCCTGCTCCCCCCATGTGTCTTGATCTTATTGGGGGGTCCCCAGCACTTTGGGGGTTCCTACTCACCCCCATGTGTCCTGCCCCCATTTGTTCTTATTGGGGGTTCCTGCTCCCCCCATGTGTCCTGCCCCCCATTTGTTCTTATTGGGGGGTCCCCAGCACGTTGGGGGTTCCTGCTCACCCCCATGGGGCACAAACCTTTGGGGGACCCCCCCACTAAAGTCTTGGGTGGACACCCCGGGGGTTATGGAGCACCCTGGGGTGCATATAGAGCCCCCCCCCCACCCCACCCAAGTGACACATGGGGACCCATTGAGGCATTTTGGAGACCCCCCCCCCCCCAAAAGCTTTTGAGGTTCCTTAAAGTTTCCCTAGAGCTTAAGGGGCACCCTGGGGGGTTTTGGGGACCCCCCCTGACACCCATTTCCCCCCCCACCCAGTGGTTACCACCGACTCAAGGAAGGCGCCGTACCCACCGTCTTCGAGTCGGCCACCCCCAGACCCCCCCGGGCCACCAAACTGAAGCCCCCCCCGCCCGACAGTGACCCCCCGAAGCCACCTCGGGCCACCAAGAGGTGGAGGTGAGTCCTGGATTTGGGGGGCGGGGGGGACACAGGATGCCACTGTTTCCCCACCATTTCATGGGGGACAGGGGGGGTGACCGTGAGCCAGCACTGGGCCCTTGTGGCCAGGAGGCCAATATATATATATATATATATAGTATATATATAGCCATAGCATCCTGTGAATGCCTGATGTGGGAAGCTAAGCAGGGTCGGGTCCGTTCAGTACTTGGATGGGAGACCTTATATATATATATATATATATACACACACAGCCATAGCACCCTGAGAACACCTGATCCGGGAAGCTAAGCAGGGTCGGGCCCGTTCAGTGCTTGGATGGGAGACCTTATATATATATATATACACAGCCATAGCACCCTGAGAACACCTGATCCGGGAAGCTAAGCAGGGTCGGGCCCGTTCAGTGCTTGGATGGGAGACCACTGGAAGGCCAATGGGACCTGGGGTGGGTTACAGGGGGTGGTCAGTGGGTCAGAGAGGTTCTCCTGCCCCTCTGCTCTGCCCTTGAATAAAGGGTTTAGTTCAGATACTGCCAGGATATACTTGGGGAACATTATATATATAATATATACACAGCCATAGCACCCTGAGAACACCTGATCTGGGAAGCTAAGCAGGGTCGGGCCCGTTCAGTGCTTGGATGGGAGACCTTATATATATTACACAGCCATAGCGCCATGAGAATGCCTGATCTGCGAAGCTAAGCAGGGTCGGGCCTGTTCAGCACTTGGATGGGAGACCTTTTATATACACACAGCCATAGCACCCTGAGAATGCCTGATCTGGGAAGCTAAGCAGGGTCGGGCCCGTTCAGTGCTTGGATGGGAGACCTTATATATACACAGCCATAGCACCCTGAGAACACCTGATCTGGGAAGCTAAGCAGGGTCGGGCCCGGTCAGTGCTTGGATGGGAGACCTTATATATATTACACAGCCATAGCGCCATGAGAATGCCTGATCTGGGAAGCTAAGCAGGGTCGGGCCCGCTCAGTACTTGGATGGGAGACCAGATATATACACAGCCATAGCGCCCTGAGAATGCCTGGTCTGGGAAGCTAAGCAGGGTCAGGCCCGCTCAGTGCTTGGATGGGAGACCTTATATATATATATATAGATATAGATATATACAGACAGCCATAGCACCCTGAGAACGCCCCGCGGCTGGGGGGTGGATTGGACTGCTTGATCTTTCGGTCTCCTTCCCACCCCCTGCCACCCTTCTATCCCTCCCTATACAGACGAGACCCCCCCACACCCCCCCCGGACCCCCCATTCCCCGACGTCTCCTGCTTCCCCGGCGAAACCGAAGACCCCGGCGCCCCCCCAGCCGGCGACCACGGCGGCGTCCCCGCCCTCCCCGGTCCCTCCGGCGCCCGCGGGCCGGTCCCGGATGGCGTTTTGTCACCCGTAGGCGACGAGGACAACCCCCCCACCCCCTGCGCGGCTCCGGCTCCGGCGCGGCCGGCGTCGCCGTCGCTGTACATGCTGCGGTTGCCGCCGCCGGCGGGCGCGTACATCCAGAACGAGCACAGCTACCAGGTGGGCAGCGCGTTGCTCTGGAAGCGCCGCGCCGAGGCGGCGCTGGACGCGTTGGACAAAGCGCAGCGCCAGCTCCAGGCCTGTAAGAGGCGCGAGCAGCGGCTGCGCCTGCGCGTCCTCGAGCTGCAGCGCGAGCGCCGGGGGGGAGCCGAGCACCGGAGGGTTACGGGCAAGTCACCGTGTGTCCCCATTGAACCCCCGTGTGTCCCCATTGAACCCCTGTGTGTCCCCACTGAGCCCCCATGTGTCACTGGGGAGCCCCGGTGTGTCCCCACTGAACCCCCGTGTGTCCCCACTGAGCCCCCATGTGTCACTGGGGAGCTCCGGTGTGTCCCCACCGAGCCCCCATGTGTCCCCACTGAACCCCCATGTGTCCCCACTGAACCCTCATGTGTCCCCACTGAGCCCCCATGTGTCACTGGGGAGCTCCAGTGTGTCCCCACTGAACCCCCGTGTGTCCCCACTGAGCCCCCATGTGTCACTGGGGAGCCCCGGTGTGTCCCCACTGAACCCCCGTGTGTCCCCACTGAACCCCCATGTGTCACTGGGGAGCCCCGGTGTGTCCCCACTGAACCCCCGTGTGTCCCCACTGAACCCCCATGTGTCCCCACTGAACCCCCGTGTGTCACTGGGGAGCCCCGGGGTGTCCCCACTGAGCCCTTCGGTGTCCCCACTGAACCCCCGTGTGTCCCCACTGAACCCCCATATGTCACTGGGGAGCTCCGGTGTGTCCCCACTGAACCCCCATGTGTCCCCACTGAACCCCCGTGTGTCACTGGGGAGCCCCGGTGTGTCCCCACCGAGCCCCCATGTGTCCCCACTGAACCCCCATATGTCACTGGGGAGCTCCGGTGTGTCCCCACCGAGCCCCCATGTGTCCCCACTGAACCCCCATATGTCACTGGGGAGCCCCGGGGTGTCCCCACTGAACCCCCATGTGTCCCCACTGAACCCCCGTGTGTCACTGGGGAGCTCCGGTGTGTCCCCACTGAATCCCCATGTGTCCCCATTGAACCCCCATGTGTCCCCACTGAACCCCCATATGTCACTGGGGAGCTCCGGTGTGTCCCCATTGAACCCCCGTGTGTCCCCACTGAACCCCCATGTGTCCCCACTGAACCCCCATGTGTCACTGGGGAGCTCCGGTGTGTCCCCATTGAACCCCCGTGTGTCCCCACTGAACCCCCATGTGTCCCCACTGAACCCCCATGTGTCACTGGGGAGCTCCGGTGTGTCCCCACTGAACCCCCATGTGTCACTGGTGAACCCCGGGGTGTCCCCACCGAACCCCCATATGTCCCTGGAGACCCCCGGGGTGTCCCCATTGAACCCCCGTGTGTCCCCATTGAACCCCCGTGTGTCCCCACTGAACCCCCATGTGTCACTGGGGAGCTCCGGTGTGTCCCCACTGAACCCCCATGTGTCACTGGTGAACCCCGGGGTGTCCCCACTGAACCCCCATATGTCACTGGGGAGCTCCGGTGTGTCCCCACTGAGCCCCCGTGTGTCCCCACTGAACCCCCATGTGTCACTGGGGAGCTCCGGTGTGTCCCCACTGAACCCCCATGTGTCACTGGTGAACCCCGGGGTGTCCCCACCGAACCCCCATATGTCCCTGGAGACCCCCGGGGTGTCCCCACTGAACCCCCATGTGTCCCCACTGAACCCCTGTGTGTCCCCATCAATCCCTGGGGTGTCCCCAAGGAGCCCCCATACGTCCCCACCGCTCCCCATAGTGTCCCCACAGAACCCCCGTTACCGGGGGACCCCCAGGGGCCCGGTACCACCGGCGAGTGTCACCGTCCCCCAAAACTTTGTAAATAAAGAACGTCACCTTTTCTAGGAAAACTGGTCCCGGGGGGGGGTTTAATCCCGCGGCGGTCGCTCCCTTGGGTGGTTCTATAGGTTGTGCCCCCGGGGTGGGGGGGGGTTCTATAGGTTGAGCTTCCCGTCCAAGATGGCGGCGAAGGTGTCGCGGGTGAGGGGGACGTAGGAGGCGGCGCCGTCGTCGCGGATGAAGAGCGGGTCGGCGATGGCGCCGGGGTCGAAGCCGTCGCGCACCAGCTGCGTCTTGCGCTGCTTGAATGTCCCCGTCACCTCCAGGGCGTCCTGGGGACGGGGGGGGTGTCACCGGGGTGGGGGGGGGAACCCTGAAAGTGTCATTGGGAAACTGGGATGGGGGGCATTGAAACTGTCATTGGGAATGGGAGGCGTTGAAACTGTCATTGGGGATGGGGGGCGTTGAAAGTGTCATTGGGGATGGGGGGCGTTGAAAGTGTCATTGGGAATGGGGGGTGTTGAAACTGTCATTGGGAATGGGGGGTGTTGAAACTGTCATTGGGGATGGGGGGTGTTGAAAGTGTCATTGGGAATGGGGGGCATTGAAACTGTCATTGGGATGGGGGACCTCAAAACTGTCATTGGGAATGGGGGGCATTGAAAGTGTCATTGGGGATGGGGGGTGTTGAAACTGTCATTGGGGGTGGGGGGTGTTGAAACTGTCATTGGGGATGGGGGGTGTTGAAAGTGTCATTGGGAATGGGGGGTGTTGAAACTGTCATTGGGGGTGGGGGGTGTTGAAAGTGTCATTGGGGATGGGGGGCATTGAAACTGTCATTGGTAATGGGGGGTGTTGAAACTGTCATTGGGGGTGGGGGGTGTTGAAACTGTCATTGGGGATGGGGGGCGTTGAAACTGTCATTGGGAATGGGGGGACCTGAAACTGTCATTGGGGATGGGGGGACCTGAAACTGTCATTGGGGATGTGGGGTGTTGAAAGTGTCATTGGGGATGGGGGGTGTTGAAACTGTCATTGGGGATGTGGGGACCTCAAAACTGTCATTGGGGATGGGGGGCACTGAAACTGTCATTGGGAACTGGGGGGACCTGAAACTGTCCCCAGCTGGGTCTTGCGCTGCTTGAATGTCCCCGTCACCTCCAGGGCGTCCTGGGGACGGGGGGGGTGTCACCGGGGTGGGGGGGGGAACCCTGAAAGTGTCATTGGGAAACTGGGATGGGGGGCATTGAAACTGTCATTGGGAATGGGAGGCGTTGAAACTGTCATTGGGGATGGGGGGTGTTGAAAGTGTCATTGGGGATGGGGGGTGTTGAAAGTGTCATTGGGGATGGGGGGCGTTGAAACTGTCATTGGGAATGGGGGGCATTGAAACTGTCAGTGGGATGGGGGACCTCAAAACTGTCATTGGGAATGGGGGGCATTGAAAGTGTCATTGGGGATGGGGGCGTTGAAACTGTCATTGGGAATGGGGGGTGTTGAAACTGTCATTGGGGGTGGGGGGTGTTGAAACTGTCATTGGGGATGGGGGGTGTTGAAACTGTCATTGGGGATGGGGGGCGTTGAAACTGTCATTGGGAATGGGGGGACCTGAAACTGTCATTGGGGATGTGGGGTGTTGAAACTGTCATTGGGGATGGGAGGCGTTGAAACTGTCATTGGGGATGGGAGGCACTGAAACTGTCATTGGGAATGGGGGACCTCAAAACTGTCATTGGGGATGGGGGGCACTGAAACTGTCATTGGGAACTGGGGGGACCTGAAACTGTCACCAGCTGCGTCTTGCGCTGCTTGAATGTCCCCGTCACCTCCAGGGCGTCCTGGGGACGGGGGGGGTGTCACCGGGGTGGGGGGGGGAACCCTGAAAGTGTCATTGGGAAACTGGGATGGGGGGCATTGAAACTGTCATTGGGAATGGGAGGCGTTGAAAGTGTCATTGGGGATGGGGGGCGTTGAAAGTGTCATTGGGGATTGGGGGTGTTGAAACTGTCCTTGGGGGTGGGGGGTGTTGAAACTGTCATTGGGGATGGGGGGTGTTGAAAGTGTCATTGGGAATGGGGGGTGTTGAAACTGTCATTGGGGGTGGGGGGTGTTGAAACTGTCATTGGGGATGGGGGGTGTTGAAATTGTCATTGGGAATGGGGGGTGTTGAAACTGTCATTGGGAATGGGGGGCGTTGAAACTGTCACTGGGGATGGGGGGACCTGAAACTGTCATTGGGGATGGGGGGACCTGAAACTGTCATTGGGGATGGGGGGACCTGAAACTGTCATTGGGGATGTGGGGTGTTGAAAGTGTCATTGGGGATGGGGGGTGTTGAAACTGTCATTGGGGATGGGGGGCGTTGAAACTGTCATTGGGGATGGGGGGACCTGAAACTGTCATTGGGGATGTGGGGTGTTGAAACTGTCATTGGGGATGGGGGGCGTTGAAACTTTCATTGGGGATGGGGGGACCTGAAACTGTCATTGGGGATGGGGGGTGTTGAAACTGTCATTGGGGATGGGAGGCACTGAAACTGTCATTGGGAATGGGGGACCTCAAAACTGTCATTGGGAATGGGGGGCATTGAAACTGTCATTGGGGATGGGGGGCACTGAAACTGTCATTGGGGGATGGGGGGCGTTGAAACTGTCATGGGGAATGGGGGGTGTTGAAACTGTCATTGGGGATGGGGGGACCTGAAACTGTCATTGGGGATGTGGGGTGTTGAAAGTGTCATTGGGAATGGGCGGTGTTGAAACTGTCATTGGGGATGGGGGGCGTTGAAAGTGTCATTGGGGATGGGGGGCGTTGAAACTGTCATTGGGGATGGGGGGTGTTGAAACTGTCATTGGGAATGGGGGGACCCCGAAACCGTCATTGGGAACTGGGGGGGCACTGAAACCATCCTTGGGACTGGGAGGACCCTGAAACTGTCATTGGGAATGGGGGGACCCTGAAACCGTCACTGGGAGCTGAGGCGGGACCCCGAAACTGTCATTGGGAACTGAGGGGACACTGAAACTGTCATTGGAAATTAGTGGGGACCCCGAAACCGTCATTGGGCATTAGTGGGGACCCCGAAACCATCATTGGAAGCTGGGGGGGACCCCGAAACCGTCATTGGGCACTGAAGGGGGACCCTGAAACCGTCATTGGGAACTGAGGGGACACTGAAACTGTCATTGGAAATTAGTGGGGACCCCGAAACCGTCATTAGGCGCTGGGGGGGGAACCCGAAACCGTCATTGGGAGCTGGGGGGGACCCCGAAACCGTCATCGGCTGACCTGGATGCGCAGGAAGCGCGGTGCGGCGTAGGCGGGCAGCGCGGCGCTGGTGACGCCGTAGAGCTGTTTGCCGTCGAAGGCCCGGCCGGGACGCAGGCGGACGGCGGCCATGCCGCAGCGGCCCTCGCACCCTGCGGGCAACAAGGAGACGTCTTGGTGGCCACCGGACCATTGTGCTGGCCCAACACGCCACCAGACGCTTGTTTGGGGCAACCGAGTCCCATTCTGTTCTTGGTGGCCATGGGACCATTGTGCTGGCCCAACCGAGTCCCATTCTGTTCTTGGTGGCCATGGGACCATTGTGCTGGCCCAACTGAGTCCCATTCTGTTCTTGGTGGCCATGGGACCATTGTGCTGGCCCAACACCCCACCAGACGCTTGTTTGGGGCAACTGAGTCCCATTCTGTTCTTGGTGGCCATGGGACCATTGTGCTGGCCCAACTGAGTCCCATTCTGTTCTAGGTGGCCATGGGACCATTGTGCTGGCCCAACCGAGTCCCATTCTGTTCTAGGTGGCCATGGGACCATTGTGCTGGCCCAACCGAGTCCCATTCTGTTCTTGGTGGCCATGGGACCATTGTGCTGGCCCAACCGAGTCCCATTCTGTGCTTGGTGGCCATGGGACCATTGTGCTGGCCCAACCGAGTCCCATTCTGTTCTTGGTGGCCATGGGACCATTGTGCTGGCCCAACATGCCACCAGACGCTTGTTTTGGGTGACATGTCCCATTCTGTTCTTGGTGGCCACCGGGACCGTTGTGCTGGCCCAACCAAGTCCCATTCTGTTCTTGGTGGCCATTGGACAATTGTGGTGGCCCAACATGCCACCAGACGCTTTTATTGGACAAGCAAGTCCCATTCTGTTCTTGGTGGCCACCGGGACCATTTTGGGGCCACATCCCACGGCCAAAATGTCACCCCAAAGGCTCCGACTCACCCGGCACGGTCACACCGTAGACGTTGACCTCCTGGATGAAGCTCACAGTGGCCAGCGTGGCCTCCACCTCCGTCGTGGCCACGTTCTCGCCTTTCCAACTGGAGAACAAAAAGGATGGAGACGTGAGGGAACATTCCGGTTGGTGGGTGACACCGTCCCCACCCCGAGCAACACCCAGGTGAGGTGACACAGGAACCAGGGTTGAATGTCGCAGAGGAGATTCAAACCCCCCCCGGACACAATATTCCAGGTGTGGCGTCACCAGGGCAGAGCAGAGGGGCAGGAGAACCTCTCTGGAGCCAGCTGGTCTCCCATCCAAGCACTGAACGGGCCCGACCCTGCTTAGCTTCCCAGATCAGGTGTTCTCAGGGTGCTATGGCTGTGTGTATATATATATAAGGTCTCCCATCCAAGCACTGACTGGGCCTGACCCTGCTTAGCTTCCCAGATCAGACGAGATGGGGCATTCTCAGGATGCCATGGCTGTGTATATATATATATATATGCATATATATGGTCTCCCATCCAAGCACTGACCAGACCCGACCCTGCTTAGCTTCCCAGACCAGACGAGATGGGGTGTTCTCAGGGTGCTATGGCTGTGTATATATAAGGTCTCCCATCCAAGTACTGACCGGGCCCGACCCTGCTTAGCTTCCCAGATCAGGCATTCTCAGGGTGCTATGGCTGTATATTACATATATATATGTTGCCCATAGTATATCCTGACAGTATCCGAACTAAACCCTTTATTCAAGGGCAGAGCAGAGGGGCAGGAGAACCTCTCTGACCCACTGACCACCCCCTTCTAACCCACCCCAGGTACCATTGGCCTTCCAGTGGTCTCCCATCCAAGCACTGAGCGGGCCCGACCCTGCTTAGCTTCCCAGATCAGCCATTCTCATGGTGCTATGGCTGTATATTATACATATATATATATATATATGTTCCCCAAGTATACTCTGATAGTATCCGAACTAAATCCTTTATTCAAGGGCAGAGCAGAGGGGCAGGAGAACCTCTCTGACCCACTGACCACCCCCTTCTAACCCCCCCCAGGTCCCATTGGCTTCCTGGCCACAAGGTCCCAGTGCTGGCTCATGGTCACCCTATTGTCCCCAGGACCCCCAGGTCCCTTTTCGCTGCTCTCTAATGGGTCACTCCCCAACTTACACCGGAACCTGGGGTTGTTCCTACCCTGATACCAGACTCTACGCTTTCCCAGCACTGACTCTACCCCGGAGTTACCGGAACGTGTCTCCCACTCGGTCCTGGAAGTAGACGAATCCCTCACGGTCGATCATGAGGAGGTCGCCGCTGTTGAAATAGGCGTCACCTTTCACCAAGACGTCCCTCAAGATCTTCTTCTCTGTCTTCTTGGCGTCACCCGCGTAACCGTGGAACGGGGTGCTCTTGGTGATCTTGATGACCAGCAGCCCCGTGTCACCTTCGGGAGGGGAGGAGAAGGTTGGAGGTTGAGCAGCGACCACACGGGAACATGTTTGTGTCCCACCAGGTTTCTTCGTGGTGCCTTCCAGCCACCAAGATGATGGTGATAAGGACCCAAAATGGCCATGGTGAGGCCAAGCTCTATTTACCGGGGTACACGGGGATGCAAAGACCTCGCTCATCACGAACAGGTTCGTCCTCCTCGATGTTGTACTCGATCAGCTCATAAGGAGCGAAACGCTGGTGGGACAAAGGGAGAGAGCGGTTGGTAGAGGACAAAAGAGCGACAAGACTTTGCCGCCGTGTCGGCGCTCGTTTGCTAATTGCTCTTTATATTTAAATAAGGTTTAATTGGATAGATTCGCGTTGATGAAGCTCATCGCGTTCTTTCAAGTCAAAACCTGTGAGGGGGCGCCAAGAGCTGCAATGGGGGGAAAAGTCTTGTTTTTGGAGCTTTTGCTCAACGCTTGGGTGGTTGAGGAGTGAGATGTGACACCGAAATGGCAAAAGGGGTGACGGGGGCGTCCGGGTCACCACGGACACTCCAAAACTGGATGTGGAGTCAAGGCTGTTGAGTCAAGGCCGTTGAGTCAACGCTGTTGAGTCTACGCTGTTGAATCTACGCCGTTGAGTCTACACCGTTGAGTCAAGGCCGTCGAGTCAATTCTGTCAGGTCAACACTGTCGGGTCAAGGCCATTGGGTCAAGGCTGTTGAGTCAACACCATTGACTCAAGGCCGTTGAGTCAATGCTGTTGACTCAAGGCCGTTGAGTCAAGGCCGTTGGGTCTACGCCATTGAGTCAACGCTGTGGAGTCTACGCTGTTGGGTCAAGGCCATTGAGTCAAGGCCATGGAGTCTACACTGTTGAGTCTACACCATTGAGTCAAGGCCATTGCGTCAAGGCCGTTGAGTCAAGGTCATGGAGTCAACGCTATTGAGTCAACGCCGTTGAGTCTACACCGTTGAGTCTACACCGTTGAGTCAAGGCCGTTGGGTCAACGCCGTTGGGTCAATGCCGTTGGGTCAACGCCGTTGGGTCAACGCCGTTGGGTCAACGCTGTTGTTGAGTCAACGCCGTTGAGTCTACACTGTTGAGTCTACACCGTTGAGTCAACGCCATGGAGTCTACGCCATTGGGTCAACACTATTGAGTCAACGCTGTTGAGTCAAGGCCGTCGAGTCAAGGCCACTGAGTCAACACTGTTGAGTCAACGCCATTGGGTCAACGCTGTTGAGTCAACGCCATTGGGTCAACGCTGTTGAGTCAACGCCGTTGTTGAGTCAACGCCATTGAGTCTACACCGTTGAGTCAACGCCATGGAGTCTATGCCATTGGGTCAACACTATTGAGTCAACGCTGTTGAGTCTACGCCAATGAGTCAAGGGTGTTGAGTCAACGCTATTGAGTCAAGGCCGTTGAGTCAAGGCCGTCGAGTCAAGGCCGTTGGGTCAAGGCCGTTGGGTCAAGGCCGTTGAGTCAACGCTATTGAGTCAATGCCATTGAGTCTACACTGTTGAGTCTACACCATCGAGTCAAGGCCGTCGGGTCAAGACCGTTGGGTCAAGGCCGTCGGGTCAAGGCCGTCGGGTCAACGCAGTTGGGTCAATGCCGTTGGGTCAAGGCCATTGAGTCAACACTGTCAACGCCGTAGAGTCAACGCCGTCGAGTCCCCATTGGCCAAGGAGATGAAGGATGCAAAGAGATCGCGCTTGTGCATCCACCCAATGTGACAGGCAGCATTGGCATCTCCAGGGCGGTCACCATTGTCACCACCACGAGAATGGTGTCTCGGACACCCCGCTCTTGCCATCACCCCAACTTGAAGTGGTCTCCCAAGGCACCAACAGTCTCCCCAATGCATCAACGTCCCCCCCGCAAGGTTTGCGTCCCGTCGCCACCGCGATCTCACCCTGAGGAAGACGTTGGCCCTGCCCACGGCCCCGATCTTCCCGGTGTAGTTGACGAAGCCGGCGTTGCCCTCGGTGGCGCCGTAGAACTCCCAGATGGCGACGGGCCCGAAGCGCTGCAGGAACTCCCGCCACACGTCCGCCCGCAGCCCGTTGCCCAAGGCCGCGCGCACCCCGTGCTCGCGGTCGTCGGGGCGCTGGGGGGTGACAAAGGGAGGGACCATCTCGCCATGGCCCCCGCGGCGGTGATTTCACCCCACGGGGTGGTGTGGGGCTGGGGGGACCTCACCTTGGGCGTGTTGCAGAGGTAGCGTATCAGCTCCCCCACGTATTGGATGACGGTGACGTTGTAGCGGCGACAGTCGTCCCAGAATTGGGAGGCAGAGAACTTGGCCCGTAGGACGCAGGTGGCTCCTGTGGGGATATGGTGGTGGTTACCCTTCCATCCGTCTGTCTGTCTGTCCGTCCCCATGGTCACCCTTCTCCTCCTGTCTTCTTCTCATCCACCTCTTTCCTCCGCTCCGTAAAGCGGCTGTCTGTCCATCTCAGGTGTCCACTCATGCGTCTGTCCATCCGTCACTCACCCGTGGACACAGGTCCCACCCTCCCATCTTCTTCTTCGCTCTCCCCACACATTTCTCCATGTATCCACACATCTACCCATCTTGCCGTCCATCCGGGTGTCCGTCCATCCATCCATCCATCCATCCATCCATCCATCCATCCATCCATCCATCTCTCCATCCATCCAGGTGTCCATCCATCCATCCATCCATCCATCCATCCATCCATCCATCCAGGTGTCCGTCCATCCATCTATCTCTCCATCCATCCCAGTGTCCACCAGTCCATCCATCTGCCCATCCATCCATCCCAGTGTCCACCAGTCCATCTGTCCATCCATCCAGGTGTCCATCCATTCATCCACCCACCTATCCAGGTGTCCACCCATCCACCCAGGTGTCCATCCATCCATCCAGGTGTCTGTCCATCCATCCATCTTATCCATCCATCCACCCACCCAGGTGTCCACCTGTCCATCTCTCCATCCACCCAGGTGTCCATCCATCCACCCACCCATCCATCCACCCACCCAGGTGTCCATCCATCCATCCATCCACCCAGATGTCCGTCCATCCATCCCAGTGTCCACTTGTCCATCTCTCCATCCACCTGGGTGTCCATCCATCCATCCAGGTGTCTGTCCATCCATCCATCCACAGGTGTCCATCCATCCATCCCAGTGTCCACCTGTCCATCTCTCCATCCATCCCGGTGTCCAACCATCCATCCAGGTGTCCATCCATTCATCTCTCCACCCCGCCAGCTGTCCACCCACCGCCCGGCCTCTCCCATCCCCGTAGCGCCCCCTACTGACCCGGGGGTGGTCCATACCAAGCTCCAAGCATCCGCCCACCCCGACGAGCAGCCCGGCCGAGTGGTAGAGCGGCAGCGTGGTGTAGATCACGTCGTCGGACCGCAGGCCGCACAGCCGCCCCAGGTTGGCCGCCATCATCAGCTTCATCTCCGTGATCACCGCGGCCTTGGGAAGCCCTGGGGGCAGGAGAACCTCTCTGACCCACTGACCACCCCCTTCTAACCCACCCCAGGTCCCATTGGCCTTCCTGTGGTATCCCATCCAAGCACTGAGCGGGCCCGACCCTGCTTAGCTTCCCAGATCAGATGGGGCATTCACAGGGTGCTATGGCTGTATATATACTATACATCCATATTGGCCTCCTGGCCACAAGGGCCCAGTGCTGGCTCATGGTCACCCTGCTGTCCCCAGGACCCCCAGGTCCCTTTTCGCTGCTCTCTAATGGGTCACTCCCCAACTTACACCGGAACCTGGGGTTGTTCCTACCCTGATACCAGACTCTACGCTTTCCCAGCACTGCACTGGATCCAGGTCTCCAACTGGACTCTGCTCCATTGCCCACGACTCTCTGGCTTCTTCCCTTCCCTGTGTCAAATGCCCGTGATACTTCCTATAAAAGTGGGAGATCAGGAGGATCTCGCACCTTTTCCTTATGGCCAAAATTAGGAGAGGACCTCGCGAGTTGTCCGAGTGACAGACTGAATCCAGCTCCATTGGCTGCAGAGTCCAGGCCGGGACTTGGGGTGCCAGCTTGTGAACTGAGGCCAAGTGACAGACTGAATCCAGCTCCATTGGCTGCAGAGTCCAGGCCGGGACTTGGGGTGCCAGCTGGTGAACTGAGGCCAAGTGACAGACTGAATCCAGCTCCATTGGCTGGGACTTGGGGTGCCTGCCCTGCAGCTGCCGGCACTTTCAGGATCAATTTTGTCTATTTACTATTATTTTATCTATTTTATTATTAGTAAAACATTGTTAATTTGCCCAACCCTCTGTCCTTTCCCTCCCCATCACCTGAATTACGTGGGGAGGGGGTGATTAACTAAACCCCCCCTGTGGTTTATCATCACCGTGCAATCAAACCTTGATGTGGTTGGAGAAGAGCCCACCCATGGGTGCCAATGCACCCAAGCCCTTGTCTGGCTCACCGGTGGTGCCGGAGGTGAAGATGTAGAGGGCGGTGGAGTTGGGGGTGATGCCGGCGCGGTACTGGGGGTCGACGGGCTCGGGGGGTTCGTCCTCGATGTCCGGTAGCAGCGGTTCCACGCCGGGTGTTGGCGACGTGGAGCTCAGGTAGAAGACGCGGACGCCGTCGCGGTGAAGATCCGGCAGAACCTCCTCAACGGCCACGCGAAACTCTGCCGGGATGGGGGGTCAAGGTCAATGGCAAAAGGGGGGGACACGAGGGGGGAGGGTGGGCGCCATGGGGACCCCAAAGGGGGAGTGTGGGCAGAGGGGTGTGCCAAAGAGAATAGGGGGGCACCCAACGTGATACAAAGGGGCACCCCAAGAAGATGGGGACCCCAATGATCACAAATGGGTGCCTCAAGAAGACGGGGACCCCGAGGAACCCAGGTGGGCAGCCCAAGAAGATGGAGACCCCAAGGGTCCCAGGTGGGCACCCCAAGAAGATGGAGACCCCAAGGACCCCAAAGGGGGAGTGTGGGCAGAGGGGTGCGTCAAAGAGAATAGGGGGGCACCCAATGTGGCACAAAGGGGCACCCCGAGAAGATGGGGACCCCAAGGATCACAAATGGGTGCCTCAAGGAGATGGGGACCTCAAGGGTCCCAGGTGGGAACCCCAAGAAGATGGAGAACCCAAGGACCCCAAAGGGGCACCCCAAGAAGACAGGGATGCTGAGGAACCCAGGTGGGCACCCAAGGCACCCCAAATGGGCACCTCAAGAGCCCAAATGGGCACCCAGCAGGCCCCAAATGGGCAGCCCAGGGGTCCCCACGTGCAGACACATGTACAGACACTGACACACGTGCTGACACACGTACAGACACTGACACACGTACAGACACTGACACACGTACAGACACATGTACAGACACTGACACACGTGCTGACACACGTACAGACACTGACACACGTACAGACACTGACACACGTGCTGACACACGTACAGACACTGACACACGTACAGACACTGACACACGTGCTGACACACGTACAGACACTGACACACGTACAGACACTGACACACGTGCTGACACACGTACAGACACTGACACACGTGCTGACACTGACACACGTGCTGACACACGTACAGACACTGACACACGTGCAGACACTGACACACGTACAGACACTGACACACGTGCTGACACTGACACACGTGCAGACACTGACACACGTGCAGACACACCTACAGACACTGACACACGTACAGACACTGACACACGTACAGACATTGACACACGTGCAGACACTGACACACGTACAGACACTGACACACGTACAGACATTGACACACGTACAGACATTGACACACGTACAGACACTGACACACGTACAGACATTGACACACGTACAGACACTGACACATGTACAGACACTGACACACGTACAGACACTGACACACGTGCAGACACACGTACAGACACTGACACACGTGCAGACACTGACACACGTACAGACACTGACACATGTACAGACACCGACACACGTGCAGACACTGACATGTGTACAAACACTGACACACGTACAGACACTGACACACGTACAGACACTGACACATGTACAGACACTGACACACGTACAGACACTGACACACGTACAGACACACGTACAGACACTGACACACGTGCAGACACTGACACACATGCAGACACTGACACACGTGCAGACACACGTACAGACACTGACACACGTACAGACACTGACACACGTGCAGACACTGACACATGTACAGACACTGACACACGTACAGACACTGACACACGTACAGACACACGTACAGACACTGACACACGTGCAGACACTGACACACGTACAGACACTGACACACGTGCACTGACACACATGCAAACACCGACACATGTGCAAACATGTGCAGACACTGACACACGTACAGACACACGTACAGACACTGACACACGTGCAGACACATGTACAGACACTGACACACGTGCAGACACACGTACAGACACTGACACACGTGCAGACACTGACACACGTGCAGACACATGTACAGACACCGACACATGTACAGACACTGACACATGTACAGACACTGACACACATGCAAACACTGACACACGTGCTGACACACATGCAAACACTGACACACGTGCAGACACTGACACACGTGCACACACACGTACAGACACTGACACACGTGCAGACACTGACACACGTGCAGACACACATGCAAACACTGACACACGTGCAGACACTGACACACGTACAGACACTGACACACGTGCAGACACACGTACAGACACTGACACACGTGCAGACACTGACACACGTGCAGACACTGACACACGTACAGACACACGTACAGACACTGACACACGTGCAGACACTGACACATGTACAGACACTGACACACGTACAGACACTGACACACGTGCAGACACATGTACAGACACTGACACACGTGCAGACACACGTGCAGACACTGACACATGTACAGACACTGACACATGTACAGACACTGACACACGTGCAGACACATGTACAGACACTGACACACGTGCAGACACATGTACAGACACTGACACACATGCGGACACATGTACAGACACATATACAGACACTGACACACGTGCAGACACATGTACAGACACTGACACACGTGCAGACACCGACACGTGTGCGAACACCAACACACGTGCAGACACATGTACAGACACTGACACACGCGCAGACACTGACATATGTGCAGACACTGACACACGTGCAAACACCACCACACATGCAACCACCACCACGTGCCCAAACACCCCCATTACCCCCACCCCCCCATTCCCCCCCCTCACCGGGCGTGCAGATCAGCCTCCGCGCCCCCGCGGCGGCCACGGCGTGCCGCAGCGCCGCCCCGCGCGCCCCGGCGTTGACGCACGCCATGGGGCAGCCCAGCTTGGCCAGCGCCAGCCAGCACCACACGTACGCCGGCCCGTTGGGCAGCAGCGCGGCCACGGCGCGGCCCGGCCGCAGCCCCAGCCGCCGCAGCAGCGCGCGGGCGGCGCGCTCGCTCCGTACATCCACCTCCCCATACGTATAAACCTCCTCCTGGAAGCGGAGAAACACCCGGCGCGGCCGCCGCCGAACGTGCGACCGGAACACGTCCAACAACGTGACGGGCGGTTGGCGGCGTAGTCGGCGGCGGCACCGAAACGCCGAGCGGGCGGCCAAAGCGAAGGCGGCGAGGTCCGGTAATAAAAAGGGGGCGAAATGGGATGTCGCCCCCCATAATAGCAGCGCCAGGGCGGCAAGCGCCGCCAGAGCCGGCAGCGCCATCGTCACCGAGGCCACCGCGGGGACAAGGTCCGTCCCCGATGCACCTTTGCCCCGTGTGTGCGGGGATTGGGGCGGTTTGTTTGGTTTCTCGGCTGGTTTGTGATTGATTTGGGGTTAATTGGGTCGGTTGGGCAGTGGGAGGGGAGAGGTCAGGGTGGTGGCCGCGGAAGGACGGACGGACGGAGGGTTGGACGGACTGTCTGTCCCCAAACATCGCCATGTGTCCTCAACATCTCCAGGTGACACCAACGTCACTGTGTCCCCAATATCTCCAGGTGTCCCAAACATCTCCAGGTGACCCCAACACCTCCTGTGTCCCCAACACCTCCAGGTGACACCAATATCACTGTGTCCCCAACATCTCCAGGTGTCCCAAACCATATCCAGGTGTCCCCAACATCTCCTGTGTCCCCAACATCTCCAGGTGACACCAATATCACTGTGTCCCCAACATCACTGTGTCCCCAACATCTCCTGTGTCCTCAACACCTCCTGTGTCCCCAACACCTCCTGTGTCCCCAATATCTCCAGGTGGCCCCAACATCTCCAGGTGACCCCAACATGTCCTGTGTCCCCAATATCTCAGGTGGCACCAACATCACTGTGTCCCCAACCTCCTGTGACCCCAACATCTCCAGGTGACACCAACATCACTGTGTCCCCAATATCTCCAGGTGTCCCAAACATCTCCAGGTGACCCCAACACCTCCTGTGTCCCCAACACCTCCAGGTGACACCAATATCACTGTGTCCCCAATATCTCCAGGTGACACCAATATCACTGTGTCCCCAACATCCCCAGGTGACCCCAACATCACTGTGTCCCCAATATCTCAGGTGACCCCAACATCACTGTGTCCCCAACATCTCCAGGTGACACCAACATCACTGTGTCCCCATCATCTCCAGGTGACACCAACATCACTGTGTCCCCATCATCACTGTGTCCCAAACATCTCCTGTGTCCCCAACGTCTCCAGGTGACACCAATATCAGTGTGTCCCCAACATCTCCCGTGTCCCCAACACCTCCTGTGTCCCCAATATCTCCAGGTGACCCCAATATCTCAGGTGACACCAACATCACTGTGTCCCCAACATCACTGTGTTCCCAACATCTCCTGTGACCCCAACATCTCCAGGTGACACCAACATCACTGTGTCCCCAACATCTTCAGGTGACCCCAACACCTCCTGTGTCCCCAACATCTCCAGGTGTCCCCAATATCACTGTGTCCCCAGCATCACTGTGTCCCCAATATCTCCGGGTGACACCAACATCACTGTGTCCCCAATATCTCCAGGTGACACCAACATCACTGTGTCCCCATCATCACTGTGTCCCCAATATCTCCAGGTGACCCCAACATCACTGTGTCCCCAACATCTCCAGGTGACCCCAATATCACTGTGTCCCCAACATCTCCTGGTGACACCAATATCACTGTGTCCCCAACACCTCCTGTGTCCCAAACATTTACAGGTGTCCCCAATATCACTGTGTCCCCAAAATCTCCAGGTGTCCCCAACATCTCCACGTGTCCCCAATATCCCTCAAAGTCCCCAATAAGTGTCCCCCACTGTCCTCGAGTGGGGTGGGACAACTTATGTCCCACCTGGGGGGTGACAAACTTGAGGCTCAAAGTCCCCAATGGGTGTCCCCCACTGTCCTCGAATGGGATGGGCCAACTCTGAGGGGGGGTGACACAGGGTGACGTCACAAAAGGTGGAGAAGGTCCCACCGAGATTCGAACTCGGATCGCTGGATTCAGAGTCCAGAGTGCTAACCATTACACCATGGGACCGGCCAGCGCGGATCCCTCCGCCGCTCTCCACACCCCTGCGCGCCGCCTCCGCGCCGCAAAAAGTCCCCGATTGGGGGGGACACACACACGAAACGGGGGTCCCGGGGGGGGTCCCATGCAGGGAAATGGATCCTGCGTGGGGGAGGGAACAAAAAGGGGCGTTCGCCCGAACAGGGACTTGAACCCTGGACCCTCAGATTAAAAGTCTGATGCTCTGCCGACTGAGCTATCCGGGCTCTTGGGTGCTGGGTGCTGGCGCGGCCACATGGGTGCGGGGTCCCCCCCCCGAGTTGGGTGCTCTAAACCCCCCCAAAGTGGGTGCTGCGACCCCCTCAATGAGTGGGTGCTGCAAAATAGTGGGTGCTGCAGCCCCCCCACCCCATGGGTGCTGCAAAATAGTAGGTGCTGCAGCCCCCCCACCCCATGGGTGCTGCAAAAGTGGGTGCTGCAGCCCCCCCCACCTCATGGGTGCTGCAAAACTGTGGGTGCTGCAGCCCCCCCACCCCATGGGTGCTGCAAAAGTGGGTGCTGCAGCCCCCCCACCTCATGGGTGCTGCAAAAGTGGGTGCTGCAGCCCCCCCACCCCATGGGTGCTGCAAAAGTGGGTGCTGCAAAATAGTAGGTGCTGCAGCCCCCCCACCTCATGGGTGCTGCAAAAGTGGGTGCTGCAACCCCCCCACCTCATGGGTGCTGCAAAAGTGGGTGCTGCAGCCCCCCTCATCATGGGTGCTGCAAAATAGTGGGTGCTGCAGCCCCCCCACCTCATGGGTGCTGCAAAAGTGGGTGCTGCAGCCCCCCCACCTCATGGGTGCTGCAAAACGGTGGGTGCTGCAGCCCCCCCCACCTCATGGGTGCTGCAAAATAGTGGGTGCTGCAGCCCCCCCACCCCATGGGTGCTGCAAAAGTGGGTGCTGCAGCCCCCCCACCTCATGGGTGCTGCAAAACAGTGGGTGCTGCAGCCCCCCCACCCCATGGGTGCTGCAAAAGTGGGTGCTGCAGCCCCCCCCTCATCATGGGTGCTGCAAAACTGTGGGTGCTGCAACCCCCCCCCCATCATGGGTGCTGCAAAATAGTGGGTGCTGCAGTCCCCCCCATCTCATGGGTGCCACAAAACAGTGGGTGCTGAAGCCCCCCCACCTCATGGGTGCTGCAAAACAGTGGGTGCTGCAGCCCCCCCCCCCATGGGTGCTGCAAAAGTGGGTGCTGCAGCCCCCCCACCCCATGGGTGCTGCAAAAGTGGGTGCTGCAGCCCCCCCTTCATCATGGGTGCTGCAAAATAGTGGGTGCTACAGCCCCCCCACCTCATGGGTGCTGCAAAACAGTGGGTGCTGCAGCCCCCCCACCTCATGGGTGCTGCAAAAGTGGGTGCTGCAGCCCCCCCACCTCATGGGTGCTGCAAAAGTGGGTGCTGCAGCCCCCCCACCTCATGGGTGCTGCAAAACAGTGGGTGCTGCAACCCCCCCACATCATGGGTGCTGCAAAACAGTGGGTGCTGCAGCCCCCCCACCTCATGGGTGCTGCAAAATAGTAGGTGCTGCAGCCCCCCCACCCCATGGGTGCTGCAAAAGTGGGTGCTGCAGCCCCCCCACCCCATGGGTGCTGCAAAAGTGGGTGCTGCAGCCCCCCCACCTCATGGGTGCTGCAAAAGTGGGTGCTGCAACCCCCCCCACATCATGGGTGCTGCAAAAGTGGGTGCTGCAGCCCCCCCCCAACCTCATGGGTGCCACAAAACAATGGGTGCTGCACTTGAAGAGCCTTAGAACGCTGTTCGCGGGCGTGGGGGGGCAGCGGCTCGCCCTGAGCCCCCCACCACACTTGCCCTGAGCTACCAAGATGTAAAGAACTTCAATGTATAGACTAGAGGTTCATCTATACCTTGAGCTATATGCTTACACCGCCGAGCCCCGAATGGCGCCACCTGCTCCTCCCGCCTCGCTTTTATAACCTCGGCGCGGCCGCTGATTGGCCGCGACGCGCATGGAAATGAGGCGGCTCCAAACCGCGAGCTGCCATTGGCCACAAGTCGCTGCCGTTCTATTCGGCCTCCCGGCCGGCGTTGTAGCCAATCAGAACGCGCCGTTTCGATCCGCGGCAGGGTATAAAAGCCAGGCCCGCGGGTTAAGCGCTGTTAGTCTGTGCTGCGGAGCGGGAGCGATGTCAGGCCGGGGGAAGCAGGGGGGGAAAGCCCGCGCTAAGGCGAAGTCCCGCTCATCCCGCGCCGGTCTCCAGTTCCCCGTGGGTCGCGTTCACCGCCTGCTCCGCAAAGGCAACTATGCGGAGCGAGTGGGTGCGGGAGCCCCCGTCTACCTGGCTGCCGTTATGGAGTATTTAACGGCTGAGATTCTAGAGCTGGCTGGGAACGCTGCCCGTGATAACAAGAAGACGCGGATCATCCCCCGGCACCTCCAGCTCGCTGTTCGTAACGACGAGGAGCTCAACAAGCTGCTGGGCGGCGTCACCATCGCGCAGGGGGGGGTCCTGCCCAATATCCAGGCGGTGCTGCTGCCCAAGAAGACCGAGAGCCACAAGGTCAAGGCCAAGTGAGGTGGTGGGTTCTGCTCTTAGAGAACCTCCAGCTTTTGGTCGCCTTAAGGTGTTTATTTCCCGTTATTAAACCCAAAGGCTCTTTTCAGAGCCACCAACTGCTTCAGAAAAAGGGCTGGAGGAGCAATTATAACCCAGACATGATGCTGATAAGTTATTATCTAGATCTGAGTGTTTTTACGCCAAAAAATGCGCTCAAAAAGGGGTGAAACAGCCTCTTTACCACAAACCTCGGTCAACAGCCTCAAAAGATGTGCAGAAATAGCCACAAAATCAATGGAGATCAAGATGCGCTTCAGAACATCCGGGGTAAGCACTCGACAAATGCACAAAACCACTTAATTTCTACTAATTATCTGGTAATTCTGTAGCATGTAAGGAGTAAGAAATCAAAATTAAGTGAGGGTCAGAAATATCATCTCAAAATAGACCTTTATAGGATCATTTGTGGGGGTTCCGTCGGTAGCGCCGCCGCTTCTTGTCCCGCTTTTGCGTCTTTGTCTCCGCTGCTTGGACTTATGCAAATGAGGGCTCCAATCCGCACGCACCCATTGGCTGAATCAGCCCCGCGGAGCCACTCTGACCACGCCTCTCAAGCGGCTCCAAAGCCCGCGCGCTGATTGGTCAGTACTGAATTGGCTCAGCCAATCACCGAGCGCCGTTTGGATTCCACTCCTACGGCCGCCTTAGTGCGGGGGAGCCGGCAGCGCGCCGGGACGGGGCGCGCGTCTCGCACGCTGATTGGTCCGTGCTGAATTCGCTCAGCCAATCACCGCGCGCCGTTTGGATTCCGCTCCTACCGCCGCCTTGGTGCGGGGGAGCCGGCAAGGCGCCGGGATGGGGCGCGTTTCGCTCCGAACAACTCGAAATATTAACGAAGTATTAAAAAAAGCAGCACTAATTACCCCCTAATCAGGCTTTTTACGCTCAGTAATTCCCATTTTTGTAAGTCATTGCGTTTTAGTGCAGAAAACTCAGTTCTACCTTGTAAAAGGAGGCGAGAAGGCGCCGCTTAATGAAAACTGAGTCAAGTCCAAAGCCAAACACAACCCCCCCAGGCCGTATAGATGCGTTTATAACACGGGGCACCCCCCCACGGGAATAAAGCGCCTTATTCTCCTAACCAAGAAACCCCTGAGCGCGCCGACCCCGTTTATAACCGCGGGGCGGACCAGAGGGAAAACTGCGCTGCAAGCACTCCCCCCACCCCCACATTCGAGCCCGTTCTGACCAATCAGAGAACAGAGCGACGGTTTGAAGGCGAAAGCGGCAGCACACGTAACCTTAGCGAGGGCTGCGAGTCTAGATTTAATTAATCGAATTAATTAATTAAACCTTAAGCCTAGAAAGCGGTAGCTGTTACAACACCCAGTAACAACGCGACCCCCAAACCGCTCAAAAACCCGCGGAAAAAGGGTTATTCCCGCAGCAAAATCAGCTCTTTGGTGAAGAAATGGGTGGCTCTGAAAAGAGCCGTTGGAGCGGGGGTGAGCAGAGCGGGGTCCCAGCCGCTTTACTTGGAGCTGGTGTACTTGGTGACCGCCTTGGTGCCCTCGGACACCGCATGCTTGGCCAGCTCGCCGGGCAGCAGCAACCGCACGGCCGTCTGGATCTCCCGGGACGTGATGGTGGAGCGCTTGTTGTAATGAGCCAAGCGCGACGCCTCCCCCGCGATGCGCTCAAAGATGTCGTTGACAAACGAATTCATGATACCCATGGCCTTGGAGGAGATGCCGGTATCAGGGTGCACCTGCTTCAGCACCTTGTAGACGTAGATGGAGTAACTCTCCTTACGGCTGCGCCGGCGCTTCTTGTCGCCTTTCTTCTGGGTCTTTGTCACCGCTTTCTTCGAGCCCTTTTTGGGGGCAGGCGCCGATTTGGCCGGTTCAGGCATCGCGCTCTGGATCGGGTCAGCGGAGCCGCAGCGACCGCGCTACAGACACAGAACAGAGTGAAGAGGCCAAGCGGGCGGCGCCGCTTTTATAGCGGCGTTATGCAAATGAGGCATTAACTCACCGCGCACGCCCATTGGCTGAGGCAGCGCGCCACGCCCCGTGCGCAGAGACCCGCCACGCCCCTTGCGCAGAGCCCCTGCGCATGCAAATATAGCGGCTCCAAACCGCAAGCGCTGATTGGACGAGAGTCGCAGCCAATCAGATGATGAGTGTTGGATCCTGCCGAGCGCAGGGGGAAGACGCGCTGGTCCCTGTGCCCGCCCGGGGAGCAGCGGGGAAGGGCGGCGCTGGGGAACCGGCTTCCCGGGGAGGGGGCTCTGGCGGAGCCGAGCGGGGTGTCCCCGGGGGACGAGGAGATCCCGGAGCCGCTCGGCCCCGGGGCCATTCGGAGCCGCTCGGGGCCGTTCGGAGCCGCTCGGCCCCGCTCTCCCCGCCGCCCCGGAGCCGCTCGGTGCCGCTCGGCCCCGCCCACCCGCGGCCCTAGCGCGCCACTCGCGGCCCCGCCCACCCGCGTGCATTGCCCAATCAGCGCCGAGCGCGCGAAATTCGAATCTCCCGCCGCGCCCCCCGGCGGAGCGCGCAGCCAACGGGAAGCGCCGCTTCCCCCTCTAATTGCTATCAATCCCAATTAGCGCGGGGTTCTAATTAGCAGGGCTTACCCCTCGTAGAAGAAAAAGAAGTGTTATGCATCATAGGGCTGTTTTGAGGGTGAATCACCTTATTTTTCGATGGTTTTGGGGTAAATCATCTTATTTTTCGGTGCTTTGGGAACTGATAGCGTGAGCATTGGTGGTTCAGTGGTAGAATTCTCGCCTGCCACGCGGGAGGCCCGGGTTCGATTCCCGGCCAATGCAGCGCTTTGTTTTCCCCCCATCAACTCTTATTTTTCCCCCTTTTTCATCCTTTTTCCACATGGAACACAATAAGTGACAATAAGCCGCAAAACGCCGCAATCACCTCGAAAATTAAAACACGCGTGGGGTAAAAGGTTTCGGCGCGTCCCTGGGTGGGCTCGAACCACCAACCTTTCGGTTAACAGCCGAACGCGCTGACCGATTGCGCCACAGAGACCCGCGGGGCGGCCCCGCCCCCCGCCGCCCCTCCCGGTTGAAATGTTGGGGGGAGGGGCTGGAAAAGCGCATGGGATGGGGTTTGGGGGGGTGGGGGGGGTCCTGCATTCAAGCAGATGCTGCACCCCCCCAAATCCTGCAGATAATGGGAGCGTCCTGCATCCGCAATAAGGGGGGGGGGCGGTGAAAACAGCGGGGGGGGCTGCACGTACCTTTTTGGGGGGGGAGGTAGGAATCACGGGGACCCCACGCAACCTGAGCGCCCCCCCAAAAGGGAAAACTATAGACGTGCACCCCCAAAAAGTCTGTTGTAAAAAGAGGGTGCGGGGGAACCTCAAAACGAGGGGGGGGAAAGGGGCAAAACTTGAAGCACCCCGACGAGGATGGGATTCGAACCCACGCGTGCAGAGCACAATGGATTAGCAGTCCATCGCCTTAACCACTCGGCCACCTCGTCCCGCGCTTTCGGTGCTTCCGCCGCGCCGCCATGCGGCGCGCTAACCCGCGGTGGGCGTGGCCGGCGGGTGGGGTGGGCGGAGTCACCACTGGGAGTGGCTTGGAGTGGGCGTGGCCTCGCTGGCGGGAGGTGGCGCGAAGGGCGGCGGCGGGCGGGGGGCGCGCATAGGGGATGTAGCTCAGCGGTAGAGCGCATGCTTCGCATGTATGAGGCCCCGGGTTCAATCCCCGGCATCTCCAGCAGGGGTAAAACCCTTTATTTTAACGTTTTTGACTTATTTTGGGGAACGCTGAGCGGGGACAATAAGGACCCAGCGTCTTCACCCCTTTATTCTTTAATCCCGCCTCGGAAACTCCGCCGCCTCCCACTCTTAGAGCAGCACAACCAGTCTCTTCCCAGACCGAGCTGCGGGAGGAAATTTTATCCATTTATGGTTTATCAAGATAAATTAAATCCCTGTTTTTATCAGCAGCAGAGTGGCGCAGCGGAAGCGTGCTGGGCCCATAACCCAGAGGTCGATGGATCGAAACCATCCTCTGCTAAATGCATTTTTTTTCCATTTTAATCCTCTTTTTATCATTCTTTTTCCCCCTTTCTGCGTCCTCCCTACGGATAAACGCCCCCAAAACTGCGATTTGCTGTATTTCTCGTGAATATGGTTAATTTTTTGCACTAGCTGCACTGAGATCCCCACAGGGTCGACCGGAGCGAGTTAGGAGATCAACGGGGGGATCAACGGGAGCTCAGGGCTGGGATAATAAAGCTGTTCCAGCGGTACCGGGATGATTAAAGGTGCGGGGGGGCCAACGGGAGCTCAGGGCTGGGATAATAAAGCTGTTCCAGCGGTACCGGGATGATTAAAGCTGCGGGGGGGGTGGAAATCAGCCCCCAAAACGCCGCCGCTATCACCCCGGCAGCGGGCGCTCCCGCTTTGGCGCCAAAGCCTCCCATTCAAACCCCAGCGCCGCCATCTGATTGGTGGGGGAGGGAAGAGCGGCGCCATTGGCCGCTGGGCGAAGGGGCGGGGCGGGAGCGGCGCGGTGCGCGGTTCCCACTCAGGTCCGCCACTCCCTCCCTATATAAACCCCCGCGGCGGCGCTTCGGGGCTCAGTTGGGGGCGGGAGGGAGAGCGGGAGCGGCGGTTGCACTGGGAGTCGCCACAGGGTGTTTTTAGGCGCGTTTAGTAGCGCCAATTGAAGCGTTAACGGGTGGTTTTGCTGCTTTAAGTGTAATATCCTGGCGATTGTGAGGGGTTAATTCAACCCTTAGGTAGGGGGAGCTGGGTGGTGCGTGTAGCGATTCACCCCCCCCCCGCCCTGTACGGGTGGTGGTTCAGCCCGGCGCGGTTTGGGCTCGGCGGGAAGAGCGAGTGGGGATCAAAGCGTTTAAAAGGGATTTGGTGTGAGGGAAAAGAGCGGGTTGGGGTTGGAAGGGGAAAAATAGGGGTGAAGAGAAGGGGAAATGGGGAACAGGGGAGAAAATTGGGGAAAATAGTAAAGAAAAGGGAGAAAAAGGGGTAAAGAAAAGGGGAAAATGGGGGGAAAATAGGGGTAAAGGGAAGGGAAAAAATAGGGGTAAAGAAATGGGTGAAAAAGGGAAATAATGGTGAAAGGGGAAAAGGAGAAAATAGGGAAAAGGGGGAAAATAGGAGTAAAGAAAATGGGGAAAAAATGGGGTAAAGAAAAGGGAAAAAGGGGAAAAATAGGGGGAAAAGGAAAAAATGGGGTAAAGGGAAAAATAGGGATAAAAAAAGGGGGGAAGGGGAAAATGGGTAAAGAAGAAGGGAAAAATGGGGTAAAGAAAAGGGAAAAATATGGAAAAAATGGGTAAAGAAAAGGGAAAAAGAGGGGGTAAAGAAGGGGGGAATAGGGAAAAATGGGGGTAAAGAAATGGGGGGAAATAGGGGAAAAAGGAAAAAATGGGGGTAAAGAAAAGGGGGAAAAATGGGGTAAAGAAAAGGGGATAAAGGGGGGAAAATGGGGATAAAGGGGGGAAAATGGGGATAAAGGGGGGAAAATGGGGATAAAGAAAAGGGGGAAAAGGGGTAAAGAAAAGGGGGAAAAGGGAAAATTGGGGTAAAGAAAAGGGGAAAAAATGGATAAAGAAAAGGGGAAAAATGGGGTAAAGAAGAGGGGGGAAAAATAGGGGTAAAGAAAAGGGAAAAGTAGGGAAAAAGGGGAAAAAATGGGGGGTAAGGAAAAGGAAAAAAAGGGAAAAAAATGGGGGGAAGAAAAGGGGGGAAAAGGGAAAAAATAGGGAAAAATAGGAGTAAAGAAAAGGGGAAAAGGAAGAAAACCAAGCGACCTCCCCGTCGGGGAATCGAACCCCGGTCTCCCGCGTGACAGGCGGGGATACTCACCACTATACTAACGAGGAAGGGGCTGCTTTGCGTCGTCGGCCCCGGGTCCCTAAAGGTCCCCGCGGGGCCCATCCCCGCGTGTCCCTCACGGCGCCGCCTCCACGGAGGGCGGGGAGACCCGCGGGAGCGCGGCCACGCGTGGGGCAGCGGGGCCGCGCGGGGGCGGCGCTCCCGGAGATGGAGGGAGCGGGCGGCCACTGGGAACCAGCGGTGCCGTGGCTTAGTTGGTTAAAGCGCCTGTCTAGTAAACAGGAGATCCTGGGTTCGAATCCCAGCGGTGCCTTCGCTTTGGTGACAATCAAAATGACCCATGGATTTTAATTTTCTAATTATTTTAACTTGTTAACATTTATTTTTTAAATGGTTGCCCCTTCCCGCCCACGCGTCGCGAGGGAGGGGGGCGCGGTGGTGGAGGCGCTGCCGTGCAAGGGGGTGAATCGCTGTAGAATTAAAAATGACAAGCGAAAAATGGATTTGGGGGGAATAAAAATAACGAGGAAAGAGAAAAGGATTAATTAAAAAGGACTTTCCCTGACCGGGAATCGAACCCGGGCCGCGGCGGTGAGAGCGCCGAATCCTAACCACTAGACCACCAGGGAGCGCTGGGAGCTTCTATCCCGCCGCCCTATTCGTTCTACTGACAGCGACGGATCCAAACGGAGCGCAGCCATTGGATGCGGGGTGGCAGCGTGAACCAATCAGCGTGCGCGCTTTGGATCCGACTCCGAGGAGCGGGAGAAGCGGATGAGACTGAGCGGGACCGGTCCCGGGACCCCCCCCCCCCCATATCTTCCCCGGGACCCCCCCAAATTATTCCCGCCCACATCCCAAGGACGGCGGCGCAAACACACAGAGCTGGAAACCGACAGTTTTAATCACCTTTTGGGGGGGTAATTAAGCCCATTTGGGAGTCACGTGTGCCTGGAGGTCCCCCCAAGTGATGGGGGGGGACACGCCTCAGTTTTGGGGGGACCCCATAGAGAACTGGGGGGGGACCCAGGCGTCAAGGTGCTGCTGGGAGGGGGTTGGGGGGCCCTGGGGGTTATTGGGGGGTCCAGGGGGGATATTGGGGAGCCCTGGATGGATGTTGGGGGGGTTCTGCGAAATATTGGGGGTCCCGTGGGGATGTAGGGGGCCCCATGGTGATGTGGGGTCCTCATGAGGGTTTTGGGGGTAACCATGGGGGTTTTGGGGGTCCTGGGGGGGGTTCCCATATGGGTTTTGGGGTCCCATGGGAGTTTTGGGGTCCCCATACGGGTTTTGGGGTCCCCATATGTGTTTTGGGGGTCCCTATGTGAGTTTTGGGTGTCCTGTGGGGGTCCCATGGGGTTTTGGGGTCCCATGTGGGTTTTGGGTGTCCTGTGGGGGTCCCGTATGGGTTTTGGGGGGTCCTGTGGGGTCCCCATGTGGCTTTTGGGGGTCCTGGGGAGGTCCCATGGGGGTTTTGGGGTCCCTGTATGTGTTCTGGGGGTCCCAATGGGGTTTTGGGGGTCCTGGGGGGGTCCCATGTGGGTTTTGGGGTCCCATGGGGGTTTTGGGGTCCCCATATGTGTTTTGGGGGTCCCCATGTGAGTTTTGGGTGTCCTGTGGGGGTCCCATGGGGGTTTTGAGGGTCCTGTGGGGGTCCCCTGCGGGTTTGGGGTCCCATGGGGGTCCTGTGGGGGTCTCCATGGGGGTTTGGGGGTCCCATGGGGTTTTGGGGGTCCTGTGGGGGTCCCCATGGGGGTTTTGGGGTCCCATGGGGTTTTGGGCATCCTGTGGGGGTCCCCATGTGGGTTTTGGGGGTCCTGTGTGAGTTTTGGTGTCCCATGGGGGTCCTGTGGAGGTCCCATGGGGGTTTGGGGGTCCCATGGGGTTTTGGGGTCCCCATGGGGGTTCTGGGGGTCCCATGGTGACACACAAGAGCCGTGTTGCTCACCAGCATCATTAACGGCCACTAACGAGCACAAAAACAGGGTGAAACGGGGCAAATCGAAGCACCGCGGCTCCTCAAAACCCTTTTTGAACAGCTTCCCCTCATCCCCCACCAGGAAAAGCCCCGAAACGCGGCGTTTTCAGCCCAAAACGGCATCGCCGGAGGCGTCACTCGGGGTTCAGCCACGCGCCCGACTCCTCCACGTCCCGCGGAACCACCAGGAGCAGCTCACAGGGCTCCTGGGACAGGAAATGGCGCAGGAATTCCCTGCGGAGGCACCAAAGGGACAAAATGGTGACATTAAAACCACCTCAGGGTCTAAATGGCGCCAGAATCACCTCAGGGTCAAAATGGCGCCCGAATCACCTCAGAAAATGGCGCCAAAATCACCTCAGGGATCAAAATGGCGCCAGAATCACCTCAGGGTCAAAATGGCGCCAGAATCGCCTCAGAAAATGGCGCCAAAATCACCTCAGGGATCAAAATGGCGCCAGAATCACCTCAGGGTCAAAATGGCGCCAGAATCGCCTCAGAAAATGGCGCCAGAATCATCTCAGGGTCAAAATGGCGCCAGAACCAACTCAGGGTCAAAATGGCGCCAAAATCACCTCAAGGCTCAAAATGGCGCCAGAATCACCTCAGGACTCAAAATGGTCCCAAAATCACCTCAGGGCCAAAATGGCACCAGAATCACCTCATGGCTCTAAATGGCATCAAAGTCACTTCAGGGTCAAAATGGCGCCAGAATCACCTCAGAAAATGGCGCCAAAATCACCTCAGGGCTAAGAATGGCCCCAAAATCACCTCAGAAAATGGTGTCAGAATCACCTCAGGGTCAAAATCGTGACATTAAAATCACCTCAGGGATCTAAATGGTGGAGCCAAGATCACCTCAGGGCTCTAAATGGCATCAAAGTCACCTCAGGGCTCAGAATGGCCCCAAAATCACCTCAGGATTCAAAATGGTGACATTAAAATCACCTCAGGGTCAAAATGGCGCCAGAATCACCTCAGGGCTCAAAATGGTGACATTAAAATCACCTCAGGGCTCAGAATGGCCCCAAAATCACCGCAGAAAGTGGCGCCAAAATCCCCTCAGGGCTCAAAATGGTGCCAAAATCACCTCAGGGTCAAAATGGCGCCAAAATCCCCTCAGGGCTCAAAGTGGCGCCAGATTCACCTCAGGATCAAAAAGACCCCAAAATCACCTCAGGATTCAAAATGGTGACATTAAAATCACCTCAGGGTCGAAATGGCACCAGAATCACCTCAGGACTCAAAATGTCGCCAGAATCACCTCAGAAAATGGCGACAAAATCACCTCAGGGCTCAAAATGGCGCCAGAATCACCTCAGGGCTCAAAATGGCGCCAAAATCACCTCAGAAAATGGCGCCAAATCACCTCAGGACTCAAAATGGCACCAAAATCACCTCAGGGCTCAAAATGGCGCCAAAATCACCTCAGGGCTCAAAATGGCGCCAGAATCACCTCAGGATTCAAAATGGTGACATTAAAATCACCTCAGGGTCGAAATGGCGCCAGAATCCCCTCAGGACTCAAAATGGCACCAGAATCACCTCAGAAAATGGCGCCAAAACCACCTCAGGGCTCAAAATGGCACCAAAATCACTTCAGGGCTCAAAATGGCCCCAAAATCACCTCAGAAAATGGCGCCAAATCACCTCAGGGCTCAAAATGGCCCCAAAATCACCTCAAAAAATGGCGCCAAAATCCCCTCAGGGCTCAAAATGGCGCCAGAATCACCTCAGGACTCAAAGTGGCCCCAAAATCACCTCAGGATTCAAAATGGTGACATTAAAATCACCTCAGGGTCGAAATGGCGCCAGAATCCCCTCAGGACTCAAAATGGCGCCAGAATCACCTCAGAAAATGGCGCCAAAACCACCTCAGGGCTCAAAATGGCGCCAGAATCACCTCAGGGCTCAAAATGGCACCAGAATCACCTCAGAAATGGCGCCAAAACCACCTCAGGACTCAAAATGGCACCAAAATCACCTCAGGGCTCAAAATGGCGCCAAAATCACCTCAGGGCTCAAAATGGCGCCAGAATCACCACAGGATTCAAAATGGTGACATTAAAATCACCTCAGGGTCGAAATGGCGCCAGAATCCCCTCAGGACTCAAAATGGCGCCAGAATCACCTCAGAAAATGGCGCCAAAATCACCTCAGGGTCAAAATGGCGCCAAAACCACCTCAGGGTTCAAAATGGCGCCAGAATCCCCTCAGGGCTCAAAATGGCGCCAGAATCACCTCAGGGCTCAAAATGGCCCCAAAATCACCTCAGAAAATGGCGCCAAATCACCTCAGGGCGCAAAATGGCGCCAGAATCACCTCAGGGCTCAAAATGGTGCCTGAATCACCTCAGAAAATGGCGCCAAAACCACCTCAGGACTCAAAATGGCACCAAAATCACTTCAGGGCTCAAAATGGCGCCAAAATCACCTCAGGGCTCAAAATGGCGCCAGAATCACCTCAGGGCTCAAAATGGCGCCAAAATCACCTCAGAAAATGGCGCCAAATCACCTCAGGACCCAAAATGGCACCAAAATCACCTCAGGGCTCAAAATGGCGCCAAAATCACCTCAGGGTCGAAATGGCGCCAGAATCCCCTCAGGACTCAAAATGGCACCAGAATCACCTCAGAAAATGGCGCCAAAACCACCTCAGGGCTCAAAATGGCGCCAGAATCACCTCAGAAAATGGCACCAAAACCACCTCAGGGCTCAAAATGGCTCCAGAATCACCTCAGGGCTCAAAATGGCGCCAGAATCACCTCAGGGCTCAAAATGGCCCCAAAATCACCTCAGAAAATGGCGCCAAATCACCTCAGGGCGCAAAATGGCGCCACAATCACCTCAGGGCTCAAAATGGCGCCAGAATCACCTCAAAAAATGGCGCCAAAACCACCTCAGGACTCAAAATGGCGCCAGAATCACCTCAAAAAATGGCGCCAAAACCACCTCAGGACTCAAAATGGCACCAAAATCACTTCATGGCTCAAAATGGCGCCAAAATCACCTCAGAAAATGGCGCCAGAATCACCTCAGGGCTCAAAATGGCCCCAAAATCACCTCAGAAAATGGCGCCAAATCACCTCAGGGCTCAAAATGGCCCCAAAATCACCTCAAAAAATGGCGCCAAAATCCCCTCAGGGCTCAAAATGGCGCCAGAATCACCTCAGGATTCAAAATGGCGCCTGAATCACCTCAGGGCTCAAAATGGCCCCAAAATCACCTCAGAAAATGGCGCCAAATCACCTCAGGGCTCAAAATGGCGCCTGAATCACCTCAGGGCTCAAAATGGCGCTAAAATCACCTCAGGGCTCAAAATGGCGCCAGAATCACCTCAGGATTCAAAATGGCTCCTGAATCACCTCAGGGCTCAAAATGGCCCCAAAATCACCTCAGAAAATGGCGCCAAATCACCTCAGGACTCAAAATGGCGCCAGAATCACCTCAGAAAATGGCGCCAAAACCACCTCAGGGCTCAAAATGGCGCCAGAATCCCCTCAGGGCTCAAAATGGCACCAGAATCACCTCAGAAAATGGCGCCAAAACCACCTCAGGACTCAAATTGGCGCCAAAATCACCTCAGGGCTCAAAATGGCGCCAAAATCACCTCAGGGCTCAAAATGGCACCAGAATCACCTCAGGATTCAAAATGGTGACATTAAAATCACCTCAGGGTCGAAATGGTGCCAGAATCACCTCAGGGCTCAAAATGGCGCCAGAATCACCTCAGAAAATGGCGCCAAAACCACCTCAGGGCTCAAAATGGCGCCAGAATCACCTCAGAAAATGGCGCCAGAATCACCTCAGGGCTCAAAATGGCCCCAAAATCACCTCAGAAAATGGCGCCAAATCACCTCAGGGCGCAAAATGGCGCCAGAATCACCTCAGGGCTCAAAATGGCGCCAGAATCACCTCAGAAAATGGCGCCAGAATCACCTCAGGGCTCAAAATGGCGCCAGAATCACCTCAGAAAATGGCGCCAAAACCACCTCAGGACTCAAATTGGCGCCAAAATCACCTCAGGGCTCAAACTGGCGCCCGAATCCCCTCAGTTCTCGAAATGGCGCCAAAATCACCTCAGAAAATGGCGCCAAATCACCTCAGGACTCAAAATGGCACCAAAATCGCCTCAGGGCTCAAAATGGCGCCAAAATCACCTCAGGGCTCAAAATGGCGCCAGAATCACCTCAGGATTCAAAATGGTGACATTAAAATCACCTCAGGGTCGAAATGGCGCCAGAATCCCCTCAGGACTCAAAATGGCACCAGAATCACCTCAGAAAATGGCGCCAAAACCACCTCAGGGCTCAAAATGGCACCAAAATCACTTCAGGGCTCAAAATGGCCCCAAAATCACCTCAGAAAATGGCGCCAAATCACCTCAGGGCTCAAAATGGCCCCAAAATCACCTCAAAAAATGGCGCCAAAATCCCCTCAGGGCTCAAAATGGCGCCAGAATCACCTCAGGACTCAAAGTGGCCCCAAAATCACCTCAGGATTCAAAATGGTGACATTAAAATCACCTCAGGGTCGAAATGGCGCCAGAATCCCCTCAGGACTCAAAATGGCGCCAGAATCACCTCAGAAAATGGCGCCAAAACCACCTCAGGGCTCAAAATGGCGCCAGAATCACCTCAGGGCTCAAAATGGCACCAGAATCACCTCAGAAATGGCGCCAAAACCACCTCAGGACTCAAAATGGCACCAAAATCACCTCAGGGCTCAAAATGGCGCCAAAATCACCTCAGGGCTCAAAATGGCGCCAGAATCACCACAGGATTCAAAATGGTGACATTAAAATCACCTCAGGGTCGAAATGGCGCCAGAATCCCCTCAGGACTCAAAATGGCGCCAGAATCACCTCAGAAAATGGCGCCAAAATCACCTCAGGGTCAAAATGGCGCCAAAACCACCTCAGGGTTCAAAATGGCGCCAGAATCCCCTCAGGGCTCAAAATGGCGCCAGAATCACCTCAGGGCTCAAAATGGCCCCAAAATCACCTCAGAAAATGGCGCCAAATCACCTCAGGGCGCAAAATGGCGCCAGAATCACCTCAGGGCTCAAAATGGTGCCTGAATCACCTCAGAAAATGGCGCCAAAACCACCTCAGGACTCAAAATGGCACCAAAATCACTTCAGGGCTCAAAATGGCGCCAAAATCACCTCAGGGCTCAAAATGGCACCAGAATCACCTCAGGGCTCAAAATGGCGCCAAAATCACCTCAGAAAATGGCGCCAAATCACCTCAGGACTCAAAATGGCACCAAAATCACCTCAGGGCTCAAAATGGCGCCATAATCACCTCAGGGCTCAAAATGGCGCCAGAATCACCTCAGGATTCAAAATGGTGACATTAAAATCACCTCAGGGTCGAAATGGCGCCAGAATCCCCTCAGGACTCAAAATGGCACCAGAATCACCTCAGAAAATGGCGCCAAAACCACCTCAGGGCTCAAAATGGCGCCAGAATCACCTCAGAAAATGGCACCAAAACCACCTCAGGGCTCAAAATGGCGCCAGAATCACCTCAGGGCTCAAAATGGCGCCAGAATCACCTCAGGGCTCAAAATGGCCCCAAAATCACCTCAGAAAATGGCGCCAAATCACCTCAGGGTCGAAATGGTGCCAGAATCACCTCAGGGCTCAAAATGGCGCCAGAATCACCTCAAAAAATGGCGCCAAAACCACCTCAGGACTCAAAATGGCGCCAGAATCACCTCAGAAAATGGCGCCAAAACCACCTCAGGACTCAAAATGGCACCAAAATCACTTCAGGGCTCAAAATGGCGCCAAAATCACCTCAGAAAATGGCGCCAGAATCACCTCAGGGCTCAAAATGGCCCCAAAATCACCTCAGAAAATGGCGCCAAATCACCTCAGGGCTCAAAATGGCCCCAAAATCACCTCAAAAAATGGCGCCAAAATCCCCTCAGGGCTCAAAATGGCGCCAAAATCACCTCAGGACTCAAAATGGCGCCAGAATCACCTCAGGATTCAAAATGGTGACATTAAAATCACCTCAGGGTCGAAATGGCGCCAGAATCCCCTCAGGACTCAAAATGGCACCAGAATCACCTCAGAAAATGGCGCCAAAACCACCTCAGGGCTCAAAATGGCGCCAGAATCACCTCAGAAAATGGCACCAAAACCACCTCAGGGCTCAAAATGGCGCCAGAATCACCTCAGGGCTCAAAATGGCGCCAGAATCACCTCAGGGCTCAAAATGGCCCCAAAATCACCTCAGAAAATGGCGCCAAATCACCTCAGGGCGCAAAATGGCGCCAGAATCACCTCAGGGCTCAAAATGGCGCCAGAATCACCTCAAAAAATGGCGCCAAAACCACCTCAGGACTCAAAATGGCGCCAGAATCACCTCAGAAAATGGCGCCAAAACCACCTCAGGACTCAAAATGGCACCAAAATCACTTCAGGGCTCAAAATGGCGCCAAAATCACCTCAGAAAATGGCGCCAGAATCACCTCAGGGCTCAAAATGGCCCCAAAATCACCTCAGAAAATGGCGCCAAATCACCTCAGGGCTCAAAATGGCCCCAAAATCACCTCAAAAAATGGCGCCAAAATCCCCTCAGGGCTCAAAATGGCGCCAAAATCACCTCAGGACTCAAAGTGGCCCCAAAATCACCTCAGGATTCAAAATGGTGACATTAAAATCACCTCAGGGTCGAAATGGTGCCAGAATCCCCTCAGGACTCAAAATGGCGCCAGAATCACCTCAGAAAATGGCGCCAGAATCCCCTCAGGACTCAAAATGGCGCCAGAATCACCTCAGAAAATGGCGCCAAAATCACCTCAGGGCTCAAAATGGCGCCAGAATCACCTCAGGATTCAAAATGGCGCCTGAATCACCTCAGGGCTCAAAATGGCCCCAAAATCACCTCAGAAAATGGCGCCAAATCACCTCAGGGCTCAAAATGGCGCCAGAATCCCCTCAGGACTCAAAATGGCACCAGAATCACCTCAGAAAATGGCGCCAAAATCACCTCAGGACTCAAAATGGCGCCAGAATCACCTCAGAAAATGGCGCCAAAACCACCTCAGGGCTCAAAATGGTGCCAGAATCCCCTCAGGGCTCAAAATGGCACCAGAATCACCTCAGAAAATGGCGCCAAAACCACCTCAGGACTCAAATTGGCGCCAAAATCACCTCAGGGCTCAAAATGGCGCCAAAATCACCACAGGGCTCAAAATGGCGCCAGAATCACCTCAGGATTCAAAATGGTGACATTAAAATCACCTCAGGGTCGAAATGGTGCCAGAATCACCTCAGGGCTCAAAATGGCGCCAGAATCACCTCAGAAAATGGCGCCAAAACCACCTCAGGGCTCAAAATGGCGCCAGAATCACCTCAGAAAATGGCGCCAGAATCACCTCAGGGCTCAAAATGGCCCCAAAATCACCTCAGAAAATGGCGCCAAATCACCTCAGGGCGCAAAATGGCGCCAGAATCACCTCAGGGCTCAAAATGGCGCCAGAATCACCTCAGAAAATGGCGCCAAAACCACCTCAGGACTCAAATTGGCGCCAAAATCACCTCAGGGCTCAAAATGGCGCCCGAATCCCCTCAGTTCTCGAAATGGCGCCTCACCTGAGCTCTGTCTCGCCGCCGATGGGCTGCGGCGCGGGCAGCTTGGAGTCCAGGTTGTAGTAGGTGCCGCGGAGCCGCCGCAGCGCCAGCCAGTGGTGCCGGCGCAGGGGCAGCGGCAGCGCCAGCAGGGACGCCCGCGAGCGCACGTTGAGGATCAGCCCCAGGAGCTGCGACGGAGCCAGGCGCTCCAGGGGGCTGCGATGGGGAAATGGGGGGGAAATGGGGGAAACATGAGGGAAATGGGGGGGAAATATGGGGAAATATGGGGGGAAATGGGGGAAAATGGGGGGGAAACATGGGGGGAAATGGGGGAGTGAATTGGGGGGGAAATGGGGGAGGAAACATATGGGGGAAATGGGGGGGGAACATGGGAAATATGTGGGGGAAGATGGGGGAAACGGCGGAGAAATATGGGGGGAAACATGGGGGGAAATGGGGGGAACATGGGGGGAAATGGGGGGGAAATGGGGGAGTGAATTGGGGGGGAAATGGGGGGGAAGTGGGGGGGAAACATGTGGGGGAAACATGGGGGAAAACATGGGGGGGAAGTGGGGGGGAAACATGGGGGGAAGTGGGGGGGAAACATGGGGGGGAAATGGGGGGAAATGGGGGGAAATATGGGGGAGTGAATTGGGGGGGAAATATGGGGAAACATGGGGGGAAATGGGAGGGAAATGGGGGAAAATGGGGGGAAACGGGGGGAAATGGGGGAGTGAATTGGGGGGAAATGGGGAGGAAAACATGGCGGGGAAATTGGGGGGAAATGGGGGGAAGATGGGGGGGAAGATGGGGGAAACAGGGGGGAAACATGGGGGGAACATGGGGGGGAAATGGGGAGGAAACATGGGGGGAAATGGGGGAGAAACATGGGGGGGAAGTGGGGGGGGAAACATATGGGGGAAATGGGGGAGGAAATGGGGGGAAACATGAGGGGAAATATCGGGGGAAAACATGGGGGGAAATGGGGAGGAAACATGGGGGAGAAATGGGGGGAAGTGGGGGGGAAACATGGGGGAAATATGGGGGGGAAACATGTGGGGAAATATGGGGGGGAATATGGGGGAGAAATGGGGAAAAGGGGGGGAAATGGGGAAACATGGGGGGAAATGGGGGAGTGAATTGGGGGAGTGAATTGGGGGGGAAATGGGGAAGAAAACATGGGGGGGAAATGGGGGGGAATTGGGGGAAATGGGGGGGAGAAATGGGGGGGAAAACATGGGGGGAAACATGGTGGGGAAACATGGGGGAGAAATGGGGGGGAAATGGGGGAAACGGGGGGAAATATGGGGGGAAAACATGGGGGGGAATTGGGGGAACATGGGGGAAATATGGGGGAGAAATGGGGGAAAGGGGGGGAAACATGGGGGGAAATGGGGGAGTGAATTGGGGGAAATGGGGGGGAGAATTGGGGGGGAAAACATGGGGGGAAATGGGGGAAATGGGGTAGAAATATGGGGGAGAAATATGGGGGAGAAATGGGGGAAATGGAGGGGAAATGGGGGAAACGGGGAAATGGGGAAACATGGGGGGAAGTGGGGGAGTGAATTGGGGGGGAAGTGAGGGGGAAACATATGGGGAAAATGGGGGGAAATGGGGGAAACAGGGAGAAATATGGGAGGGAAATATGGGGGGAAACGTGGGGGAAACACGGGGGGAAACATGGGGGAGAAATGGGGGGAAGTGGGGGGGAAACATGGGGGGAAATGGGGGAGTGAATTGGGGGGGAAATGGGGGGGAAATGGGAGAGTGAATTGGGGGGAAAATGGGGGGGAAACATATGGGGGAAATGGGGGGGAAACATGAGGGGGAAATATGGGGGAGAAATGGGGGGGAAGATGGGGGAAACGGGGGGGAAATATGGGGGAGCAATGGGGGAAATGGGGGGGAAAACATGGGGGGAAATATCAGGGGAAAACATGGGGGAGAAATGGGGGGGAAACATGGGGGGAAATGGGGGGGAAACATGGGGGGAAATGGGGGAAACATGGGGGGGAAATGGGGGGGTGAATTGGGGGAACATGGGGAGAAATGGGGGGGAAACATGGGGGAGAAATGGGGGGAAATGGTGGTAATGGGGGGAAACGGGAAATGGGAAATGGAGGGAAACAGGAGAAAATGGGGAAAATGGGAAACGGGGAAATGGGAGGAAAATGGGAAATGGAGGAAATTGGGGGAAACAGTGGAAATGGGGGAAAATAGGGGGAAAATGGGGAGGAACAGGGCAGAAATGGGGAGGAAACAGGGCGGAAATGGGGAGGAAATAGGGCGGAAATGGGTGGAAAACAGGGAAAAATCCGGGGAAAACAGGAGAAATGGGTTAAAGGGAGGAACACGGGGAATCCCCCCAGGTTCTTCCTAACGAGCCCATTAACGATCATGCTAACGAGCCCGTTAATTACCGGCGCTTGTCCCACCAGAGGGCGGCCAATCCCAGGCCCTGCAGGGCGGCCATGAGCACGTTGACGTCGTAGTTGCCGGTACCCAGGAGGCTGCGGTGGCGCGGGAAGCGCGAGCCGGGGGACAACCTGCAACACACGCAACAGGCGGAGAGGAAACAGTCGGAAACGGGGGAGAACGCGCTGGGTGACAGCCTGGAACACATCGGATACAGGCGGAGAGGAAACAGTCGGAAACGGGGGAGAACGCGCTGGGGGACAGCCTGGAACACATCGGATACAGGCGGAGAGGAAACAGTCGGAAACGGGGGAAAACGTGCTGGGGGACAGCCTGCAACACACCGGATACAGGCGGAGAGGAAACAGCCGGAACCTGGGAGACAACCTGGAACACACCCGAACAGGCGGAGGAGGAAACAACAGTCGGAAATGGGGTGGGAGGGCACGACAGGGGATAGCCTGGAACACACCCGAACAGGCGGAGGAGGAAACAGCTGGAAATAGGGGAGTGTGTGCTGGGTGACAGCCTGGAACACACCCGAACAGGCAGAGGAAACAACAGTCGGAATGGGGTGGGGCACGCCAGGGGACAACCTGCAACACACGCAACAGGCGGAGAGGAAACAGTCGGAAACGGGGGGGGCGTGTGCTGGGGGACAGCCTGGAACACACCCGAACAGGCGGAGGAGGAAACAGTCGGAAACGGGGGAGCACGGGCTGGGTGACAGCCTGGAACACACCCGAACAGGCGGAGGAGGAAACAGTCGGAAAGAGGGAAGCGTGTGCTGGGTGACAGCCTGGAACACAGCCGAACAGGCGGAGAGGAAACAGTCGGAAACGGGGGAAAACGTGCTGGGTGACAGCCTGCAACACACCGGATACAGGCGGAGAGGAAACAGCCGGAACCTGGGAGACAACCTGGAACACACCCGAACAGGCGGAGGAGGAAACAACAGTCGGAAATGGGGTGGGGGGGCATGCTGAGGACAGCCTGGAACACACACGAACAGGTGGAGGAGGAAACAGTCGGAAACGGGGGAGCGTGTGCTGGGTGACAGCCTGGAACACACCCGAACAGGCAGAGGAAACAACAGTCGGAATGGGGTGGGGCACGCCAGGGGACAACCTGCAACACACGCAACAGGCGGAGAGGAAACAGTCGGAAACGGGGGAGCACGGGCTGGGTGACAGCCTGGAACACACCCGAACAGGCGGAGGAGGAAACAGCCGGAAATAGGGGAGCGTGTGCTGGGGGACAACCTGGAACACATCAGATACAGGCGGAGAGGAAACAGTTGGAAACGGGGGAGAACGCGCTGGGGGACAGCCTGCAACACACCGGATACAGGCGGAGAGGAAACAGCCGGAACCTGGGAGACAACCTGGAACACACCCGAACAGGCGGAGGAGGAAACAACAGTCGGAAATGGGGTGGGAGGGCATGCTGAGGACAGCCTGGAACACACACGAACAGGTGGAGGAGGAAACAGCTGGAAACAGGGGAGTGTGTGCTGGGTGACAGCCTGGAACACACCCGAACAGGCAGAGGAAACAACAGTCAGAATGGGGTGGGGCACGCCAGGGGACAACCTGCAACACACGCAACAGGCGGAGAGGAAACAGTCGGAAACGGGGGAGAACGCGCTGGGGGACAGCCTGGAACACACGCAACAGGTGGAGAGGAAACAGTCGGAAACGGGGGAGAACGCGCTGGGGGACAACCTGGAACACACCCGAACAGGCGGAGGAGGAAACAGTCGGAACGGGGGGAGCGCAAGCCATGGGACAACCTGCAACACACGCAACAGGCGGAGAGGAAACAGTCGGAAACGGGGGAGCGTGTGCTGGGGGACAGCCTGGAACACACCCGAACAGGCGGAGGAGGAAACAGCCGGAAATAGGGGAGCGTGTGCTGGGGGACAACCTGCAACACACGCAACAGGCGGAGAGGAAACAGTCGGAAACAGGGGAGCGTGTGCTGGGGGACAACCTGCAACACATGCAACAGGCGGAGAGGAAACAGTCGGAAACAGGGGAGCGTGTGCTGGGGGACAACCTGCAACACACGCAACAGGCGGAGAGGAAACAGTCGGAAACGGGGGAGCGTGTGCTGGGGGACAACCTGCAACACACGCAACAGGCGGAGAGGAAACAGTCGGAAACGGGGGAGCGTGTGCTGGGGGACAACCTGCAACACACGCAACAGGCGGAGAGGAAACAGTCGGAAACGGGGGAGAACGCGCTGGGGGACAGCCTGGAACACATCGGATACAGGCGGAGAGGAAACAGTCGGAAACGGGGGAGAACGCGCTGGGGGACAACCTGGAACACACCGGATACAGGCGGAGAGGAAACAGCCGGAACCTGGGAGACAACCTGGAACACACCCGAACAGGCGGAGGAGGAAACAACAGTTGGAAATGGGGTGGGAGGGCACGACAGGGGACAGCCTGGAACACACCCGAACAGGCGGAGGAGGAAACAGCTGGAAATAGGGGAGCGTGTGCTGGGTGACAGCCTGGAACACACCCGAACAGGCAGAGGAAACAACAGTCGGAATGGGGTGGGGCACGCCAGGGGACAACCTGCAACACACGCAACAGGCAGAGAGGAAACAGTCGGAAACGGGGGAGAACGCGCTGGGGGACAACCTGGAACACACGCAACAGGTGGAGAGGAAACAGTCAGAAACAGGGGAGTGTGTGCTGGGGGACAACCTGGAACACACCCAACAGGCGGAGGAGGAAACAACAGTCGGAAATGGAGGTGGGGGGGCACGCCGGGGGACAGCCTGGAACACACCCGAACAGGCGGAGGAGGAAACAGTCGGAACGGGGTGGGGGGGCACACCGGATACAGGCGGAGGAGGAAACAGTCGGAATGGGGGAGTGCGAGCCGGGGGACAACCTGGAACACACGCAACAGGCAGAGAGGAAACAGTCGGAAACGGGGGAGCGTGTGCTGGGTGACAGCCTGGAACACACCCGAACAGGCGGAGGAGGAAACAGCCGGAAATAGGGGAGCGTGTGCTGGGGGACAACCTGCAACACACGCAACAGGCGGAGAGGAAACAGTCGGAAACAGGGGAGCGTGTGCTGGGGGACAACCTGCAACACACGCAACAGGCGGAGGAGGAAACAACAGTCGGAAATGGGGGGGGGGGGGGCACGCCGGGGGACAGCCTGGAACACACCCGAACAGGCGGAGGAGGAAACAGTCGGAACGGGGTGGGGGGGCACACCGGATACAGGCGGAGGAGGAAACAGTCGGAATGGGGGAGTGCGAGCCGGGGGACAACCTGGAACACACGCAACAGGCGGAGAGGAAACAGTCGGAAACGGGGGAGAACGCGCTGCGGGACAGCCTGGAACACATCGGATACAGGCGGAGAGGAAACAGCCGGAACCTGGGAGACAACCTGGAACACACCCGAACAGGCGGAGGAGGAAACAACAGTCGGAAATGGGGTGGGGGGGCATGCTGAGGACAGCCTGGAACACACACGAACAGGTGGAGGAGGAAACAGTCGGAAACGGGGGAGCGTGTGCTGGGTGACAGCCTGGAACACACCCGAACAGGCAGAGGAAACAACAGTCAGAATGGGGTGGGGCACGCCAGGGGACAACCTGCAACACACGCAACAGGCGGAGAGGAAACAGTCGGAAACGGGGGAGAACGCGCTGGGGGACAACCTGGAACACACGCAACAGGCAGAGAGGAAACAGTCGGAAACGGGGGAGAACGCACTGGGGGACAACCTGGAACACACCCGAACAGGCGGAGGAGGAAACAACAGTCGGAAATGGGGGGGGGGGGGGGCATGCCGGGGGACAGCCTGGAACACACCCGAACAGGCGGAGGGGAAACAGTCGGAAAGGGGGCGGGGTATGGGAAGAGCTAATTGGGGCGTTAATGAGGGAATTTCAGGATGTCCCGCTCATCAGGTCATTAATTAGGGTGTTAATGAGGGAATTTGGGGACATTGCGCTAATGGGGTCATTAACGAGGGAATTTTGGGATGTCCCACTCATCAGGGCATTAATTGGGGTGTTAATGAGGGAATTTTGGGATGTCCCACTCATCAGGGCATTAATTGGGGTGTTAATGAGGGAATTTTGGGATGTCCCGCTCACTGTGGCACTAATTGGGGTGTTAATGAGGGAATTTGGGGACGTCGCGCTAATGGGGTCATTAACGAGGGAATTTTGGGATGTCCCACTCATCAGGGCATTAATTGGGGTGTTAATGAGGGAATTTTGGGATGTCCCACTCATCAGGGCATTAATTGGGGTGTTAATGAGGGAATTTTGGGATAACCTGCTCGTCGGGGCTCTAATTCGGGTGTTAATGAGGGAATTTGGGGACATCACACTAATTGGGCCATTAATGAGGGAACTTGGGGACGTCCCGCTCATCGGGGCATTAATTGGGGTGTTAACGAGGGAATTTCGGGACATCGCGCTAATTGGGTCATTAACGAGGGAATTTCGGGATGTCCTGCTCATCAGGGCTCTAATTGGGGAGTTAATGAGGGAATTTGGGGACTTCGTGCTAATTGGGGCATTAACGAGGGAACTTTGGGATGTCCCGTTCCGCTCATCAGGGCATTAATTGGTGTGTTAATGAGGGAATTTCGGGACATCGTGCTAATTGGGGTGTTAATGAGGGTAGTTGGGGATGTCCCGCTCATCAGGCCATTAATTAGGGCATTAATTGTGATGTTAACGAGGGAATTTTGGGACAGGTCTCCAAGCACAAATTGGGGTGTTAACAAGGGAATTTGGGGACGTCCCGCTCGTGTTAACGAGGGAATTTTGGGACGGGGCGGCCGAGCGCTAATTGTGGCGAAGCGGGGCCAGTTGGGGCCGTCCAATATAACGCTAATTAGGGCGTTAATTAGTCACCTCTTGCAGATGTCGTCGGCGTGGCGGCGCGTGAAGAGCGGGCGCTGCAGCAGGTTGTTGAGCGCGTGCAGGGCGCACAGCTCCAGCCGCTGCCGCTCGTGGTACAGCCCCCCCCCTTCCTCCGGGGGGGGGAACCCCCAATCCGGGGGGACCCCCCCACACTCCTCGGGGACCCCCCGGCACAAGGGGGACCCCGAATCCGCCCCCGGGGACCCCGAATCGGCCCCGGGGTCATTGGGGTCTTGGGTGCCTGCGGGGAGATGGAGGAGTCAGTGGGGACGGCCCAATGACGGTTTCGGGGTCCCCCCAGTTCCCAAAGACAGTTTCAAGCCCCCCCCAATTCCCAATGAGGGTTTCAGTGCACCCCCAGTTCCCAGTGAGAGTTTCAATGCCCCCCCAGTTCCTAATGACAGTTTCAATGCCCCCCCCAGTTACCAATGACGGTTTCAATGCCCCCCCAGTTCCCAATGACAGTTTCAGTGCCACCCCCCCAGTTCCCAATGATGGTTTCGGGGTTCCCCCAGTTCCCAATGAGGGTTTCAATGCCCCCCCAGTTCCTAATGACGGTTTCAATGCTTCCTGAGTTCCTAATGATGGTTTCAATGCCCCCCTGGTTCCCAATGACAGTTTCAATGCCCCCTCAGTTTCCAATGACAGTTTCAATGCCCCCCAGTTCCCAATGACAGTTTCGGGGACCCCTCTGGCCCCAAGGGGGACCCCGAATCCGCCCCCGGGGACCCCGAATCGGCCCCGGGGTCATTGGGGTCTTGGGTGCCTGCGGGGAGATGGAGGAGTCAGTGGGGATGGCCCAATGACGGTTTCAGGGTCCCCCCAGTTCCAAATGACGGTTTCAAGGCCTCCCCAGTTACAAACGATGGTTTCAATGCCCCCTGAGTTCCTAATGACGGTTTCAATGCCCCCCCCAGTTCCCAATGACAGTTTCGGGGTCCCACAAGTTCCCAATGACAGTTTCAAGCCCCCCCAGTTCCCAATGAGAGTTTCAATGCCCCCCCAGTTCCTAATGACAGTTTCAATGCTCCCCCCAGTTACCAATGACGGTTTCAATGCCCCCCTAGTTCCTAATGACGGTTTCAAGGCCTCCCCAGTTACAAATGATGGTTTCAATGCCCCCTGAGTTCCTAATGACGGTTTCAATGCCCCCCCCCAGTTCCCAATGACAGTTTCGGGGTCCCACAAGTTCCCAATGACAGTTTCAAGCCCCCCCAGTTCCCAATGAGAGTTTCAATGCCCCCCCAGTTCCTAATGACAGTTTCAATGCCCCCCCCAGTTACCAATGACGGTTTCAATGCCCCCCCAGTTCCCAATGACAGTTTCAGTGCCAACCCCCCCCAGTTCCCAATGATGGTTTCGGGGTTCCCCCAGTTCCCAATGAGGGTTTCAATGCCCCCCCAGTTCCTAATGACGGTTTCAATGCTTCCTGAGTTCCTAATGATGGTTTCAATGCCCCCCTGGTTCCCAATGACAGTTTCAATGCCCCCTCAGTTTCCAATGACAGTTTCAATGCCCCCCAGTTCCCAATGACAGTTTCGGGGACCCCTCTGGCCCCAAGGGGGACGCCGAATCCGCCCCCGGGGACCCCGAATCGGCCCCGGGGTCATTGGGGTCTTGGGTGCCTGTGGGGAGATGGAGGAGTCAGTGGGGACGGCCCAATGACGATTTCAGGGTCCCCCCAGTTCCAAATGACGGTTTCAAGGCCTCCCCAGTTACAAATGATGGTTTCAATGCCCCCTGAGTTCCTAATGACGGTTTCAATGCCCCCCCAGTTTCCAATGACAGTTTCGGGGTCCCACAAGTTCCCAATGACAGTTTCAAGCCCCCCCAGTTCCCAATGAGAGTTTCAATGCCCCCCAAGTTCCTAATGACAGTTTCAATGCTCCCCCCAGTTACCAATGACGGTTTCAATGCCCCCCTAGTTCCTAATGACGGTTTCAAGGCCTCCCCAGTTACAAATGATGGTTTCAATGCCCCCTGAGTTCCTAATGACGGTTTCAATGCCCCCCCCAGTTCCCAATGACAGTTTCGGGGTCCCACAAGTTCCCAATGACAGTTTCAAGCCCCCCCAGTTCCCAATGAGAGTTTCAATGCCCCCTCAGTTCCCAATAACAGTTTCAGTGCCCCCCCAGTTCCCAGTGAGAGTTTCAATGCCCCCCCAATTCCCAATGACAGTTTCAATGCCCCCAGAGTTCCCAATAACAGTTTCAGTGCCCTCCCAGTTCCTAATGACGGTTTCAATGCCCCCCCCAGTTCCCAATGACAGTTTCAAGCCCCCCCAGTTCCCAATGACAGTTTCAGTGTCCCCCCAGTTACAAATGATGGTTTCAATGCCCCCTGAGTTCCTAATGACGGTTTCAATGCCCCCCAGTTTCCAATGACAGTTTCGGGGTCCCACAAGTTCCCAATGACAGTTTCAAGCCCCCCCAGTTCCCAATGAGAGTTTCAATGCCCCCCAAGTTCCTAATGACAGTTTCAATGCTCCCCCCAGTTACCAATGACGGTTTCAATGCCCCCCAAGTTCCTAATGACAGTTTCAATGCTCCCCCCAGTTACCAATGACAGTTTCAATGCCCCCTGAGTTCCTAATGACGGTTTCAATGCCCCCCCCAGTTCCCAATGACAGTTTCGGGGTCCCACAAGTTCCCAATGCCAGTTTCAAGCCCCCCCCAGTTCCCAATGAGAGTTTCAATGCCCCCTCAGTTCCCAATAACAGTTTCAGTGCCCCCCCAGTTCCCAGTGAGAGTTTCAATGCCCCCCCAATTCCCAATGACAGTTTCAATGCCCCCAGAGTTCCCAATAACAGTTTCAGTGCCCTCCCAGTTCCTAATGACGGTTTCAATGCCCCCCCCAGTTCCCAATGACAGTTTCAAGCCCCCCCAGTTCCCAATGACAGTTTCAGTGTCCCCCCAGTTACAAATGATGGTTTCAATGCCCCCTGAGTTCCTAATGACGGTTTCAATGCCCCCCCAGTTTCCAATGACAGTTTCGGGGTCCCACAAGTTCCCAATGACAGTTTCAAGCCCCCCCAGTTCCCAATGAGATTTTCAATGCCCGCCCAGTTCCTAATGACAGTTTCAATGCTCCCCCCAGTTCCCAATGACAGTTTCGGGGTCCCACAAGTTCCCAATGACAGTTTCAAGCCCCCCCAGTTCCCAATGAGAGTTTCAATGCCCCCTCAGTTCCCAATAACAGTTTCAGTGCCCCCCCAGTTCCCAGTGAGAGTTTCAATGCCCCCCCAATTCCCAATGACAGTTTCAATGCCCCCAGAGTTCCCAATAACAGTTTCAGTGCCCTCCCAGTTCCTAATGACGGTTTCAATGCCCCCCCCCGTTCCTAATGACGGTTTCAATGCCCCCCCCCAGTTCCCAATGACAGTTTCAAGCCCCCCCAGTTCCCAATGACAGTTTCAGTGTCCCCCCAGTTACAAATGATGGTTTCAATGCCCCCTGAGTTCCTAATGATGGTTTCAATGCCCCCCCAGTTTCCAATGACAGTTTCGGGGTCCCACAAGTTCCCAATGACAGTTTCAAGCCCCCCCAGTTCCCAATGAGAGTTTCAATGCCCCCCCAGTTCCTAATGACAGTTTCAATGCTCCCCCCAGTTACCAATGACGGTTTCAATGCCCCCCTAGTTCCTAATGACGGTTTCAAGGCCTCCCCAGTTACAAATGATGGTTTCAATGCCCCCTGAGTTCCTAATGACGGTTTCAATGCCCCCCCAGTTTCCAATGACAGTTTCGGGGTCCCACAAGTTCCCAATGACAGTTTCAAGCCCCCCCAGTTCCCAATGAGAGTTTCAATGCCCCCTCAGTTCCCAATAACAGTTTCAGTGCCCTCCCAGTTCCAAATGACGGTTTCAATGCCCCCCCCAGTTCCCAATGACAGTTTCAAGCCCCCCCAGTTCCCAATGACAGTTTCAGTGTCCCCCCAGTTCCAAATGACGGTTTCAATG
>NW_028117099.1:0-20676 GCF_964273445.1 Streptopelia decaocto
TTTTGAAGGGACTTTGAAAAAATTTCAACTGGAATTTTAGCAATTTTGACGTGAAATTGTAAACATGTGGACATGGATTTTGAAAATTCTAGAGAGAATTTTAAAAGCTTCAAGAGAATTTCAACAATTTTGAGAGGGATTTGAAAAGTTTCAATGGGAATGGGAAGAATTGGGACAAAAATTGGAAAATTGTTAAGGGACTTTGAAAAAATTTCAACTGGAATTTTAGCAATTTTGACGTGAAATTGTAAACATGTTGAAGTTCATTTTCAAAATTCTTGAGAGAAGTTTCAAACTTTCAAGAGGATTTCAACAATTTGGAGAGGGATTTGAAAAGTTTCAATGGGAATGGGAAGAATTGGGACAAAAATTGGAAAATTTTTCAGGGACTTTGAAAAAATTTCAACTGGAATTTTAGCAATTTTGACGTGAAATTGTAAACATGTGGACATGGATTTTGAAAATTCTAGAGAGAATTTTAAAAGCTTCAACAGAATGTCAACAATTTGGAGAGGGATTTGAAAAGTTTCAATGGGAATGGGAAGAATTGGGACAAAAATTGGAAAATTTTTCAGGGACTTTGAAAAAATTTCAACTGGATTTTTGGCAATTTTGACGTGAAATTGTAAACATGTTGAAGTGGATTTTGAAAATTCTAGAGAGAATTTTAAAAGCTTCAACAGAATTTCAACAATTTTGAGAGGGATTTGAAAAGTTTCAATGGGAATGGGAAGAATTGGGACAAAAATTGGAAAATTTTTCAGGGACTTTGAAAAAATTTCAACTGGAATTTTGGCAATTTTGACGTGAAATTGTAAACATGTTGAAGTGGATTTTGAAAATTCTAGAGAGAATTGTAAAAGCTTCAAGAGAATTTCAACAATTTTGAGAGGGATTTGAAAAGTTTCAATGGGAATGGGAAGAATTGGGACAAAAATTGGAAAATTTTTCAGGGACTTTGAAAAAATTTCAACTGGAATTTTAGCAATTTTGATGTGAAATTGTAAACATGTTGAAGTGGATTTTGAAAATTCTAGAGAGAATTGTAAAAGCTTCAACAGAATTTCAACAATTTTGAGAGGGATTTGAAAAGTTTCAATGGGAATGGGAAGAATTGGGACAAAAATTGGAAAATTTTTCAGGGACTTTGAAAAAATTTCAACTGGAATTTTAGCAATTTTGACGTGAAATTGTAAACATGTGGACATGGATTTTGAAAATTCTAGAGAGAATTTTAAAAGCTTCAACAGAATTTCAACAATTTTGAGAGGGATTTGAAAAGTTTCAATGGGAATGGGAAGAATTGGGACAAAAATTGGAAAATTTTTCAGGGACTTTGAAAGAATTTCAACTGGAATTTTAGCAATTTTGACGTGAAATTGTAAACATGTGGACATGGATTTTGAAAATTCTAGAGAGAATTTTAAAAGCTTCAACAGAATTTCAACAATGTTGAGAGGGATTTGAAAAGTTTCAATGGGAATGGGAAGAATTGGGACAAAAATTGGAAAATTTTGAAGGGACTTTGAAAAAATTTCAACTGGAATTTTAGCAAATTTTGACGTGAAATTGTTAACATGTTGAAGTGGATTTTGAAAATTCTAGAGAGAATTTTAAAAGCTTCAACAGAATTTCAACAATGTTGAGAGGGATTTGAAAAGTTTCAATGGGAATGGGAAGAATTGGGACAAAAAATTGGAAAATTTTGAAGGGACTTTGAAAAAATTTCAACTGGAATTTTAGCAATTTTGACGTGAAATTGTAAACATGTGGACATGGATTTTGAAAATTCTAGAGAGAATTTTTAAAAGCTTCAAGAGAATTTCAACAATGTTGAGAGGGATTTGAAAAGTTTCAATGGGAATGGGAAGAATTGGGACAAAAATTGGAAAATTTTGAAGGGACTTGGAAAAAATTTCAACTGGAATTTTAGCAATTTTGACGTGAAATTGTAAACATGTGGACATGGATTTTGAAAATTCTAGAGAGAATTTTAAAAGCTTCAACAGAATGTCAACAATTTGGAGAGGGATTTGAAAAGTTTCAATGGGAATGGGAAGAATTGGGACAAAAATTGGAAAATTTTTCAGGGACTTGGAAAAAATTTCAACTGGAATTTTAGCAATTTTGACGTGAAAATTGTAAACATGTGGACATGGATTTTGAAAATTCTAGAGAGAATTTTAAAAGCTTCAACAGAATTTCAACAATTTTGAGAGGGATTTGAAAAGTTTCAATGGGAATGGGAAGAATTGGGACAAAAATTGGAAAATTTTGAAGGGACTTTGAAAAAATTTCAACTGGAATTTTAGCAATTTTGACGTGAAATTGTAAACATGTGGACATGGATTTTGAAAATTCTAGAGAGAATTTTAAAAGCTTCAACAGAATTTCAACAATTTTGAGAGGGATTTGAAAAGTTTCAATGGGAATGGGAAGAATTGGGACAAAAATTGGAAAATTGTTAAGGGACTTTGAAAAATTTCAACTGGAATTTTAGCAATTTTGACGTGAAATTGTAAACATGTTGAAGTTCATTTTCAAAATTCTTGAGAGAAGTTTCAAACTTTCAAGAGGATTTTCAACAATTTGGAGAGGGATTTGAAAAGTTTCAATGGGAATGGGAAGAATTGGGACAAAAATTGGAAAAATTTTTCCAGGGACTTGGAAAAAATTTCAACTGGAATTTTAGCAATTTTGACGTGAAATTGTAAACATGTGGACATGGATTTTGAAAATTCTAGAGAGAATTTTAAAAGCTTCAACAGAATGTCAACAATTTGGAGAGGGATTTGAAAAGTTTCAATGGGAATGGGAAGAATTGGGACAAAAATTGGAAAATTTTTCAGGGACTTTGAAAAAATTTCAACTGGATTTTTGGCAATTTTGACGTGAAATTGTAAACATGTTGAAGTGGATTTTGAAAATTCTAGAGAGAATTGTAAAAGCTTCAACAGAATTTCAACAATTTTGAGAGGGATTTGAAAAGTTTCAATGGGAATGGGAAGAATTGGGACAAAAATTGGAAAATTTTTCAGGGACTTTGAAAAAATTTCAACTGGAATTTTAGCAATTTTGACCTGAAATTGTAAACATGTGGACATGGATTTTGAAAATTCTAGAGAGAATTGTAAAAGCTTCAACAGAATTTCAACAATTTTGAGAGGGATTTGAAAAGTTTCAATGGGAATGGGAAGAATTGGGACAAAAATTGGAAAATTTTGAAGGGACTTGGAAAAAAATTTCAACTGGAATTTTAGCAATTTTGACGTGAAATTGTAAACATGTGGACATGGATTTTGAAAATTCTAGAGAGAATTTTAAAAGCTTCAACAGAATGTCAACAATTTTGGAGAGGGATTTGAAAAGTTTCAATGGGAATGGGAAGAATTGGGACAAAAATTGGAAAATTTTTCAGGGACTTGGAAAAAATTTCAACTGGAATTTTAGCAATTTTGACGTGAAATTGTAAACATGTGGACATGGATTTTGAAAATTCTAGAGAGAATTTTAAAAGCTTCAAGAGAATTTCAACAATTTTGAGAGGGATTTGAAAAGTTTCAATGGGAATGGGAAGAATTGGGACAAAAATTGGAAAATTGTTAAGGGACTTTGAAAAAATTTCAACTGGAATTTTAGCAATTTTGACGTGAAATTGTAAACATGTTGAAGTTCATTTTCAAAATTCTTGAGAGAAGTTTCAAACTTTCAAGAGGATTTCAACAATTTGGAGAGGGATTTGAAAAGTTTCAATGGGAATGGGAAGAATTGGGACAAAAATTGGAAAATTTTTCAGGGACTTTGAAAAAATTTCAACTGGAATTTTAGCAATTTTGACGTGAAATTGTAAACATGTGGACATGGATTTTGAAAATTCTAGAGAGAATTTTAAAAGCTTCAACAGAATGTCAACAATTTGGAGAGGGATTTGAAAAGTTTCAATGGGAATGGGAAGAATTGGGACAAAAATTGGAAAATTTTTCAGGGACTTTGAAAAAATTTCAACTGGATTTTTGGCAATTTTGACGTGAAATTGTAAACATGTTGAAGTGGATTTTGAAAATTCTAGAGAGAATTTTAAAAGCTTCAACAGAATTTCAACAATTTTGAGAGGGATTTGAAAAGTTTCAATGGGAATGGGAAGAATTGGGACAAAAATTGGAAAATTTTTCAGGGACTTTGAAAAAATTTCAACTGGAATTTTGGCAATTTTGACGTGAAATTGTAAACATGTTGAAGTGGATTTTGAAAATTCTAGAGAGAATTGTAAAAGCTTCAAGAGAATTTCAACAATTTTGAGAGGGATTTGAAAAGTTTCAATGGGAATGGGAAGAATTGGGACAAAAATTGGAAAATTTTTCAGGGACTTTGAAAAAATTTCAACTGGAATTTTAGCAATTTTGATGTGAAATTGTAAACATGTTGAAGTGGATTTTGAAAATTCTAGAGAGAATTGTAAAAGCTTCAACAGAATTTCAACAATTTTGAGAGGGATTTGAAAAGTTTCAATGGGAATGGGAAGAATTGGGACAAAAATTGGAAAATTTTTCAGGGACTTTGAAAAAATTTCAACTGGAATTTTAGCAATTTTGACGTGAAATTGTAAACATGTGGACATGGATTTTGAAAATTCTAGAGAGAATTTTAAAAGCTTCAACAGAATTTCAACAATTTTGAGAGGGATTTGAAAAGTTTCAATGGGAATGGGAAGAATTGGGACAAAAATTGGAAAATTTTTCAGGGACTTTGAAAGAATTTCAACTGGAATTTTAGCAATTTTGACGTGAAATTGTAAACATGTGGACATGGATTTTGAAAATTCTAGAGAGAATTTTAAAAGCTTCAACAGAATTTCAACAATGTTGAGAGGGATTTGAAAAGTTTCAATGGGAATGGGAAGAATTGGGACAAAAATTGGAAAATTTTGAAGGGACTTTGAAAAAATTTCAACTGGAATTTTAGCAATTTTGACGTGAAATTGTTAACATGTTGAAGTGGATTTTGAAAATTCTAGAGAGAATTTTAAAAGCTTCAACAGAATTTCAACAATGTTGAGAGGGATTTGAAAAGTTTCAATGGGAATGGGAAGAATTGGGACAAAAATTGGAAAATTTTGAAGGGACTTTGAAAAAATTTCAACTGGAATTTTAGCAATTTTGACGTGAAATTGTAAACATGTGGACATGGATTTTGAAAATTCTAGAGAGAATTTTAAAAGCTTCAAGAGAATTTCAACAATGTTGAGAGGGATTTGAAAAGTTTCAATGGGAATGGGAAGAATTGGGACAAAAATTGGAAAATTTTGAAGGGACTTGGAAAAAATTTCAACTGGAATTTTAGCAATTTTGACGTGAAATTGTAAACATGTGGACATGGATTTTGAAAATTCTAGAGAGAATTTTAAAAGCTTCAACAGAATGTCAACAATTTGGAGAGGGATTTGAAAAGTTTCAATGGGAATGGGAAGAATTGGGACAAAAATTGGAAAATTTTTCAGGGACTTGGAAAAAATTTCAACTGGAATTTTAGCAATTTTGACGTGAAATTGTAAACATGTGGACATGGATTTTGAAAATTCTAGAGAGAATTTTAAAAGCTTCAACAGAATTTCAACAATTTTGAGAGGGATTTGAAAAGTTTCAATGGGAATGGGAAGAATTGGGACAAAAATTGGAAAATTTTGAAGGGACTTTGAAAAAATTTCAACTGGAATTTTAGCAATTTTGACGTGAAATTGTAAACATGTGGACATGGATTTTGAAAATTCTAGAGAGAATTTTAAAAGCTTCAACAGAATTTCAACAATTTTGAGAGGGATTTGAAAAGTTTCAATGGGAATGGGAAGAATTGGGACAAAAATTGGAAAATTGTTAAGGGACTTTGAAAAAATTTCAACTGGAATTTTAGCAATTTTGACGTGAAATTGTAAACATGTTGAAGTTCATTTTCAAAATTCTTGAGAGAAGTTTCAAACTTTCAAGAGGATTTCAACAATTTGGAGAGGGATTTGAAAAGTTTCAATGGGAATGGGAAGAATTGGGACAAAAATTGGAAAATTTTTCAGGGACTTGGAAAAAATTTCAACTGGAATTTTAGCAATTTTGACGTGAAATTGTAAACATGTGGACATGGATTTTGAAAATTCTAGAGAGAATTTTAAAAGCTTCAACAGAATGTCAACAATTTGGAGAGGGATTTGAAAAGTTTCAATGGGAATGGGAAGAATTGGGACAAAAATTGGAAAATTTTTCAGGGACTTTGAAAAAATTTCAACTGGATTTTTGGCAATTTTGACGTGAAATTGTAAACATGTTGAAGTGGATTTTGAAAATTCTAGAGAGAATTGTAAAAGCTTCAACAGAATTTCAACAATTTTGAGAGGGATTTGAAAAGTTTCAATGGGAATGGGAAGAATTGGGACAAAAATTGGAAAATTTTTCAGGGACTTTGAAAAAATTTCAACTGGAATTTTAGCAATTTTGACCTGAAATTGTAAACATGTGGACATGGATTTTGAAAATTCTAGAGAGAATTTTAAAAGCTTCAACAGAATGTCAACAATTTGGAGAGGGATTTGAAAAGTTTCAATGGGAATGGGAAGAATTGGGACAAAAAATGGAAAATTTTTCAGGGACTTTGAAAAAATTTCAACTGGAATTTTGGCAATTTTGACGTGAAATTGTAAACATGTTGAAGTGGATTTTGAAAATTCTAGAGAGAATTGTAAAAGCTTCAACAGAATTTCAACAATTTTGAGAGGGATTTGAAAAGTTTCAATGGGAATGGGAAGAATTGGGACAAAAATTGGAAAATTTTTCAGGGACTTTGAAAAAATTTCAACTGGAATTTTAGCAATTTTGACGTGAAATTGTAAACATGTGGACATGGATTTTGAAAATTCTAGAGAGAATTTTAAAAGGTTCAACAGAATTTCAACAATTTTGAGAGGGATTTGAAAAGTTTCAATGGGAATGGGAAGAATTGGGACAAAAATTGGAAAATTTTTCAGGGACTTTGAAAAAATTTCAACTGGAATTTTAGCAATTTTGACATGAAATTGTAAACATGTGGACATGGATTTTGAAAATTCTAGAGAGAATTTTAAAAGCTTCAAGAGAATTTCAACAATTTTGAGAGGGATTTGAAAAGTTTCAATGGGAATGGGAAGAATTGGGACAAAAATTGGAAAATTTTTCAGGGACTTTGAAAAAATTTCAACTGGAATTTTAGCAATTTTGACGTGAAATTGTAAACATGTTGAAGTGGATTTTGAAAATTCTGGAGAGAATTGTAAAATCTTCAACAGAATTTCAACAATTTTGAGAGGGATTTGAAAAGTTTCAATGGGAATGGGAAGAATTGGGACAAAAACTGGAAAATTTTGAAGGGACTTTGAAAAAATTTCAGGTGGAATTTTAGCAATTTTGACGTGAAATTGTAAACATGTGGAAGTGGATTTTGAAAATTCTAGAGAGAATTTTAAAAGCTTCAACAGAATTTCAACAATTTGGAGAGGGATTTGAAAAATTTCAATGGGAATGGGAAGAATTGGGACAAAAATTGGAAAATTTTTCAGGGACTTTGAAAAAATTTCAACTGGAATTTTGGCAATTTTGACGTGAAATTGTAAACATGTTGAAGTGGATTTTGAAAATTCTAGAGAGAATTGTAAAAGCTTCAACAGAATTTCAACAATGTTGAGAGGGATTTGAAAAGTTTCAATGGAAATGGGAAGAATTGGGACAAAAATTGGAAAATTTTTCAGGGACTTTGAAAAAATTTCAACTGGAATTTTAGCAATTTTGACGTGAAATTGTAAACATGTTGAAGTGGATTTTGAAAATTCTAGAGAGAATTTTAAAAGCTTCAACAGAATTTCAACAATTTTGAGAGGGATTTGAAAAGTTTCAATGGGAATGGGAAGAATTGGGAGAAAAAATGGAAAATTTTTCAGGGACTTTCAAAAAATTTCAACTGGAATTTTAGCAATTTTGACATGAAATTGTAAACATGTGGACATGGATTTTGAAAATTCTAGAGAGAATTTTAAAAGCTTCAACAGAATTTCAACAATTTTGAGAGGGATTTGAAAAGTTTCAATGGGAATGGGAAGAATTGGGACAAAAATTGGAAAATTTTTCAGGGACTTTGAAAAAATTTCAACTGGAATTTTAGCAATTTTGACGTGAAATTGTAAACATGTGGACATGGATTTTGAAAATTCTAGAGAGAATTTTAAAAGCTTCAACAGAATTTCAACAATTTGGAGAGGGATTTGAAAAGTTTCAATGGGAATGGGAAGAATTGGGACAAAAATTGGAAAATTTTTCAGGAACTTTGAAAAAATTTCAACTGGAATTTTAGCAATTTTGACGTGAAATTGTAAACATGTTGAAGTGGATTTTGAAAATTCTAGAGAGAATTGTAAAAGCTTCAACAGAATTTCAACAATTTTGAGAGGGATTTGAAAAGTTTCAATGGGAATGGGAAGAATTGGGACAAAAATTGGAAAATTTTTCAGGAACTTTGAAAAAATTTCAACTGGAATTTTAGCAATTTTGACGTGAAATTGTAAACATGTGGAAGTGGATTTTGAAAATTCTAGAGAGAATTTTAAAAGCTTCAACAGAATTTCAACAATTTGGAGAGGGATTTGAAAAGTTTCAATGGGAATGGGAAGAATTGGGACAAAAATTGGAAAATTTTTCAGGAACTTTGAAAAAATTTCAACTGGAATTTTGGCAATTTTGACGTGAAATTGTAAACATGTTGAAGTGGATTTTGAAAATTCTAGAGAGAATTGTAAAAGCTTCAACAGAATTTCAACAATTTTGAGAGGGATTTGAAAAGTTTCAATGGAAATGGGAAGAATTGCGACAAAAATTGGAAAATTTTTCAGGGACTTTGAAAAAATTTCAACTGGAATTTTAGCAATTTTGACCTGAAATTGTAAACATGTGGACATGGATTTTGAAAATTCTAGAGAGAATTTTAAAAGCTTCAACAGAATTTCAACAATGTTGAGAGGGATTTGAAAAGTTTCAATGGGAATGGGAAGAATTGGGACAAAAATTTGAAAATTTTGAAGGGACTTTGAAAAAATTTCAACTGGAATTTTAGCAATTTTGACGTGAAATTGTAAACATGTTGAAGTGGATTTTGAAAATTCTAGAGAGAATTTTAAAAGCTTCAACAGAATTTCAACAATTTTGAGAGGGATTTGAAAAGTTTCAATGGGAATGGGAAGAATTGGGACAAAAATTGGAAAATTTTTCAGGGACTTTGAAAAAATTTCAACTGGAATTTTAGCAATTTTGACCTGAAATTGTAAACATGTGGACATGGATTTTGAAAATTCTAGAGAGAATTTTAAAAGCTTCAACAGAATTTCAACAATTTTGAGAGGGATTTGAAAAGTTTCAATGGGAATGGGAAGAATTGGGACAAAAATTGGAAAATTTTTCAGGGACTTTGAAAAAATTTCAACTGGAATTTTAGCAATTTTGACGTGAAATTGTAAACATGTTGAAGTGGATTTTGAAAATTCTAGAGAGAATTGTAAAAGCTTCAACAGAATTTCAACAATTTTGAGAGGGATTTGAAAAGTTTCAATGGGAATGGGAAGAATTGGGACAAAAATTGGAAAATTTTTCAGGGACTTTGAAAAAATTTCAACTGGAATTTTAGCAATTTTGACGTGAAATTGTAAACATGTTGAAGTGGATTTTGAAAATTCTAGAGAGAATTTTAAAAGCTTCAACAGAATTTCAACAATTTTGAGAGGGATTTGAAAAGTTTCAATGGGAATGGGAAGAATTGGGAGAAAAAATGGAAAATTTTTCAGGGACTTTCAAAAAATTTCAACTGGAATTTTAGCAATTTTGACGTGAAATTGTAAACATGTGGACATGGATTTTGAAAATTCTAGAGAGAATTTTAAAAGCTTCAAGAGAATTTCAACAATTTTGAGAGGGATTTGAAAAGTTTCAATGGGAATGGGAAGAATTGGGACAAAAATTGGAAAATTTTTCAGGGACTTTGAAAAAATTTCAACTGGAATTTTAGCCATTTTGACGTGAAATTGTAAACATGTGGACATGGATTTTGAAAATTCTAGAGAGAATTTTAAAAGCTTCAACAGAATGTCAACAATTTGGAGAGGGATTTGAAAAGTTTCAATGGGAATGGGAAGAATTGGGACAAAAATTGGAAAATTTTTCAGGGACTTTGAAAAAATTTCAACTGGATTTTTGGCAATTTTGACGTGAAATTGTAAACATGTTGAAGTGGATTTTGAAAATTCTAGAGAGAATTGTAAAAGCTTCAACAGAATTTCAACAATTTTGAGAGGGATTTGAAAAGTTTCAATGGGAATGGGAAGAATTGGGACAAAAATTGGAAAATTTTTCAGGGACTTTGAAAAAATTTCAACTGGAATTTTAGCAATTTTGACCTGAAATTGTAAACATGTGGACATGGATTTTGAAAATTCTAGAGAGAATTTTAAAAGCTTCAACAGAATGTCAACAATTTGGAGAGGGATTTGAAAAGTTTCAATGGGAATGGGAAGAATTGGGAGAAAAATTGGAAAATTTTGAAGGGACTTTGAAAAAATTTCAACTGGAATTTTGGCAATTTTGACGTGAAATTGTAAACATGTTGAAGTGGATTTTGAAAATTCTAGAGAGAATTTTAAAAGCTTCAACAGAATTTCAACAATTTTGAGAGGGATTTGAAAAGTTTCAATGGGAATGGGAAGAATTGGGACAAAAATTGGAAAATTTTTCAGGGACTTTGAAAAAATTTCAACTGGAATTTTAGCAATTATGACCTGAAATTGTAAACATGTGGACATGGATTTTGAAAATTCTAGAGAGAATTTTAAAAGCTTCAACAGAATTTCAACAATTTTGAGAGGGATTTGAAAAGTTTCAATGGGAATGGGAAGAATTGGGACAAAAATTGGAAAATTTTGAAGGGACTTTGAAAAAATTTCAACTGGAATTTTAGCAATTTTGACGTGAAATTGTAAACATGTGGACATGGATTTTGAAAATTCTAGAGAGAATTTTAAAAGCTTCAACAGAATTTCAACAATTTTGAGAGGGATTTGAAAAGTTTCAATGGGAATGGGAATAATTGGGACAAAAATTGGAAAATTTTTCAGGGACTTTGAAAAAATTTCAACTGGAATTTTAGCAATTTTGACGTGAAATTGTAAACATGTGGACATGGATTTTGAAAATTCTAGAGAGAATTTTAAAAGCTTCAAGAGAATTTCAACAATTTTGAGAGGGATTTGAAAAGTTTCAATGGGAATGGGAAGAATTGGGACAAAAATTGGAAAATTTTTCAGGGACTTTGAAAAAATTTCAACTGGAATTTTAGCAATTTTGACGTGAAATTGTAAACATGTTGAAGTGGATTTTGAAAATTCTAGAGAGAATTTTAAAAGCTTCAACAGAATTTCAACAATTTTGAGAGGGATTTGAAAAGTTTCAATGGGAATGGGAAGAATTGGGACAAAAAGTTGGAAAATTTTTAAGGGACTTTGAAAAATTTCAACTGGAATTTTAGCAATTTTGACGTGAAATTGTAAACATGTTGAAGTGGATTTTGAAAATTCTAGAGAGAATTTTAAAAGCTTCAACAGAATTTCAACAATTTTGAGAGGGATTTGAAAAGTTTCAATGGGAATGGGAAGAATTGGGACAAAAACTGGAAAATTTTGAAGGGACTTTGAAAAAATTTCAGGTGGAATTTTAGCAATTTTGACGTGAAATTGTAAACATGTGGAAGTGGATTTTGAAAATTCTAGAGAGAATTTTAAAAGCTTCAACAGAATTTCAACAATTTGGAGAGGGATTTGAAAAGTTTCAATGGGAATGGGAAGAATTGGGACAAAAAAGTTGGAAAATTTTTCAGGGACTTTGAAAAAATTTCAACTGGATTTTTGGCAATTTTGACGTGAAATTGTAAACATGTTGAAGTGGATTTTGAAAATTCTAGAGAGAATTGTAAAAGCTTCAACAGAATTTCAACAATTTTGAGAGGGATTTGAAAAGTTTCAATGGAAATGGGAAGAATTGGGACAAAAATTGGAAAATTTTTCAGGGACTTTGAAAAAATTTCAACTGGAATTTTAGCAATTTTGACCTGAAATTGTAAACATGTGGACATGGATTTTGAAAATTCTAGAGAGAATTTTAAAAGCTTCAACAGAATGTCAACAATTTGGAGAGGGATTTGAAAAGTTTCAATGGGAATGGGAAGAATTGGGACAAAAATTGGAAAATTTTTCAGGGACTTTCAAAAAATTTCAACTGGAATTTTAGCAATTTTGACGTGAAATTGTAAACATGTGGACATGGATTTTGAAAATTCTAGAGAGAATTTTAAAAGCTTCAACAGAATTTCAACAATTTTGAGAGGGATTTGAAAAGTTTCAATGGGAATGGGAAGAATTGGGACAAAAATTGGAAAATTTTTCAGGGACTTTGAAAAAATTTCAACTGGAATTTTAGCAATTTTGACGTGAAATTGTAAACATGTGGACATGGATTTTGAAAATTCTAGAGAGAATTTTAAAAGCTTCAACAGAATTTCAACAATTTTGAGAGGGATTTGAAAAGTTTCAATAGGAATGGGAAGAATTGGGACAAAAATTGGAAAATTTTGAAGGGACTTTGAAAAAATTTCAACTGGAATTTTAGCAATTTTGACGTGAAATTGTAAACATGTTGAAGTGGATTTTGAAAATTCTAGAGAGAATTGTAAAAGCTTCAACAGAATTTCAACAATTTTGAGAGGGATTTGAAAAGTTTCAATGGGAATGGGAAGAATTGGGACAAAAATTGGAAAATTTTTCAGGGACTTTGAAAAAATTTCAACTGGAATTTTAGCAATTTTGACGTGAAATTGTAAACATGTGGAAGTGGATTTTGAAAATTCTAGAGAGAATTTTAAAAGCTTCAACAGAATTTCAACAATTTTGAGAGGGATTTGAAAAGTTTCAATGGGAATGGGAAGAATTGGGAGAAAAAATGGAAAATTTTTCAGGGACTTTCAAAAAATTTCAACTGGAATTTTAGCAATTTTGACGTGAAATTGTAAACATGTGGACATGGATTTTGAAAATTCTAGAGAGAATTTTAAAAGCTTCAACAGAATTTCAACAATTTTGAGAGGGATTTGAAAAGTTTCAATGGGAATGGGAAGAATTGGGACAAAAATTGGAAAATTTTTCAGGGACTTTGAAAAAATTTCAACTGGAATTTTAGCAATTTTGACGTGAAATTGTAAACATGTGGAAGTGGATTTTGAAAATTCTAGAGAGAATTTTAAAAGCTTCAACAGAATGTCAACAATTTGGAGAGGGATTTGAAAAGTTTCAATGGGAATGGGAAGAATTGGGACAAAAATTGGAAAATTTTTCAGGGACTTTGAAAAAATTTCAACTGGATTTTTGGCAATTTTGACGTGAAATTGTAAACATGTTGAAGTGGATTTTGAAAATTCTAGAGAGAATTGTAAAAGCTTCAACAGAATTTCAACAATTTTGAGAGGGATTTGAAAAGTTTCAATGGGAATGGGAAGAATTGGGACAAAAATTGGAAAATTTTTCAGGGACTTTGAAAAAATTTCAACTGGAATTTTAGCAATTTTGACCTGAAATTGTAAACATGTTGAAGTGGATTTTGAAAATTCTAGAGAGAATTTTAAAAGCTTCAAGAGAATTTCAACAATTTTGAGAGGGATTTGAAAAGTTTCAATGGGAATGGGAAGAATTGGGACAAAAATTGGAAAATTTTTCAGGGACTTTGAAAAAATTTCAACTGGAATTTTAGCAATTTTGACGTGAAATTGTAAACATGTGGACATGGATTTTGAAAATTCTAGAGAGAATTTTAAAAGCTTCAAGAGAATTTCAACAATTTTGAGAGGGATTTGAAAAGTTTCAATGGGAATGGGAAGAATTGGGACAAAAATTGGAAAATTTTTAAGGGACTTTGAAAAAATTTCAACTGGAATTTTGGCAATTTTGACGTGAAATTGTAAACATGTTGAAGTGGATTTTGAAAATTCTAGAGAGAATTGTAAAAGCTTCAACAGAATTTCAACAATTTTGAGAGGGATTTGAAAAGTTTCAATGGGAATGGGAAGAATTGGGACAAAAATTGGAAAATTTTTCAGGGACTTTGAAAAAATTTCAACTGGAATTTTGCAATTTTGACGTGAAATTGTAAACATGTGGACATGGATTTTGAAAATTCTAGAGAGAATTTTAAAAGCTTCAACAGAATTTCAACAATTTTGAGAGGGATTTGAAAAGTTTCAATGGGAATGGGAAGAATTGGGACAAAAATTGGAAAATTTTGAAGGGACTTTGAAAAAATTTCAACTGGAATTTTAGCAATTTTGACGTGAAATTGTAAACATGTTGAAGTGGATTTTGAAAATTCTAGAGAGAATTTTAAAAGCTTCAACAGAATTTCAACAATTTTGAGAGGGATTTGAAAAGTTTCAATGGGAATGGGAAGAATTGGGACAAAAATTGGAAAATTTTGAAGGGACTTTGAAAAAATTTCAACTGGAATTTTAGCAATTTTGACATGAAATTGTAAACATGTGGACATGGATTTTGAAAATTCTAGAGAGAATTGTAAAAGCTTCAAGAGAATTTCAACAATTTTGAGAGGGATTTGAAAAGTTTCAATGGGAATGGGAAGAATTGGGACAAAAATTGGAAAATTTTTCAGGGACTTTGAAAAAATTTCAACTGGAATTTTAGCAATTTTGACGTGAAATTGTAAACATGTGGACATGGATTTTGAAAATTCTAGAGAGAATTTTAAAAGCTTCAAGAGAATTTCAACAATGTTGAGAGGGATTTGAAAAGTTTCAATGGGAATGGGAAGAATTGGGACAAAAATTGGAAAATTTTTCAGGGACTTTGAAAAAATTTCAACTGGAATTTTAGCAATTTTGACGTGAAATTGTAAACATGTTGAAGTGGATTTTGAAAATTCTAGAGAGAATTTTAAAAGCTTCAACAGAATTTCAACAATTTTGAGAGGGATTTGAAAAGTTTCAATGGGAATGGGAAGAATTGGGACAAAAAGTTGGAAAATTTTTAAGGGACTTTGAAAAAATTACAACTGGAATTTTAGCAATTTTGACGTGAAATTGTAAACATGTTGAAGTGGATTTTGAAAATTCTAGAGAGAATTTTAAAAGCTTCAACAGAATTTCAACAATTTTGAGAGGGATTTGAAAAGTTTCAATGGGAATGGGAAGAATTGGGACAAAAACTGGAAAATTTTGAAGGGACTTTGAAAAATTTTCAGGTGGAATTTTAGCAATTTTGACGTGAAATTGTAAACATGTGGAAGTGGATTTTGAAAATTCTAGAGAGAATTTTAAAAGCTTCAACAGAATTTCAACAATTTTGAGAGGGATTTGAAAAGTTTCAATGGGAATGGGAAGAATTGGGACAAAAATTGGAAAATTTTTCAGGGACTTTGAAAAAATTTCAACTGGAATTTTAGCAATTTTGACGTGAAATTGTAAACATGTGGACATGGATTTTGAAAATTCTAGAGAGAATTTTAAAAGCTTCAACAGAATTTCAACAATTTTGAGAGGGATTTGAAAAGTTTCAATGGGAATGGGAAGAATTGGGACAAAAATTGGAAAATTTTTCAGGGACTTTGAAAAAATTTCAACTGGAATTTTAGCAATTTTGACGTGAAATTGTAAACATGTGGACATGGATTTTGAAAATTCTAGAGAGAATTTTAAAAGCTTCAACAGAATGTCAACAATGTTGAGAGGGATTTGAAAAGTTTCAATGGGAATGGGAAGAATTGGGACAAAAATTGGAAAATTTTTCAGGGACTTTGAAAAAATTTCAACTGGATTTTTGGCAATTTTGACGTGAAATTGTAAACATGTTGAAGTGGATTTTGAAAATTCTAGAGAGAATTGTAAAAGCTTCAACATAATTTCAACAATTTTGAGAGGGATTTGAAAAGTTTCAATGGGAATGGGAAGAATTGGGACAAAAATTGGAAAATTTTTCAGGGACTTTGAAAAAATTTCAACTGGAATTTTAGCAATTTTGATGTGAAATTGTAAACATGTTGAACATGGATTTTGAAAATTCTAGAGAGAATTTTAAAAGCTTCAACAGAATTTCAACAATTTTGAGAGGGATTTGAAAAGTTTCAAAGAGAATGGGAAGAATAGGGACGAAAATTGGAAAATTTTTCAGGGACTTTGAAAAAATTTCAACTGGAATTTTAGCAATTTTGACGTGAAATTGTAAACATGTTGAAGTTCATTTTCAAAATTCTTGAGAGAAGTTTCAAACTTTCAAGAGGATTTCAACAATTTGGAGAGGGATTTGAAAAGTTTCAATGGGAATGGGAAGAATTGGGACAAAAATTGGAAAATTTTTCAGGGACTTTGAAAAAATTTCAACTGGAATTTTAGCAATTTTGACGTGAAATTGTAAACATGTGGACATGGATTTTGAAAATTCTAGAGAGAATTTTAAAAGCTTCAACAGAATGTCAACAATTTGGAGAGGGATTTGAAAAGTTTCAATGGGAATGGGAAGAATTGGGACAAAAATTGGAAAATTTTTCAGGGACTTTGAAAAAATTTCAACTGGAATTTTAGCAATTTTGACGTGAAATTGTAAACATGTGGACATGGATTTTGAAAATTCTAGAGAGAATTTTAAAAGCTTCAACAGAATGTCAACAATTTGGAGAGGGATTTGAAAAGTTTCAATGGGAATGGGAAGAATTGGGACAAAAACTGGAAAATTTTTCAGGGACTTTGAAAAAATTTCAACTGGAATTTTGGCAATTTTGACGTGAAATTGTAAACATGTTGAAGTGGATTTTGAAAATTCTAGAGAGAATTGTAAAAGCTTCAACAGAATTTCAACAATGTTGAGAGGGATTTGAAAAGTTTCAATGGGAATGGGAAGAATTGGGACAAAAATTGGAATATTTTTCAGGGACTTTGAAAAAATTTCAACTGGAATTTTAGCAATTTTGACGTGAAATTGTAAACATGTTGAAGTGGATTTTGAAAATTCTGGAGAGAATTTTAAAAGCTTCAACAGAATTTCAACAATGTTGAGAGGGATTTGAAAAGTTTCAATGGGAATGGGAAGAATTGGGACAAAAATTGGAAAATTTTTAAGGGACTTTGAAAAAATTTCAACTGGAATTTTAGCCATTTTTTTATGTGAAATTGTAAACATGTGGACATGGATTTTGAAAATTCTAGAGAGAATTTTAAAAGCTTCAAGAGAATTTCAACAATTTTGAGAGGGATTTGAAAAGTTTCAATGGGAATGAGAAGAATTGGGACAAAAATTGGAAAATTTTTCAGGGACTTTGAAAAAATTTCAACTGGAATTTTAGCAATTTTGACTGTGAAATTGTAAACATGTGGAAGTGGATTTTGAAAATTCTAGAGAGAATTTTAAAAGCTTCAAGAGAATTTCAACAATTTTGAGACTGATTTGAAAAGTTTCAATGGAATGGGAAGAATGGGACAAAAATTGGAAAATTTTTAAGGGACTTTGAAAAAATTTGTACTGGAATTTTAGCAATTTTGACGTGAAATTGTAAACATGTTGAAGTGGATTTTGAAAATTCTAGAGAGAATTTTAAAAGCTTCAACAGAATTTCAACAATTTTGAGAGGGATTTGAAAAGTTTCAATGGGAATGGGAAGAATTGGGACAAAAACTGGAAAATTTTGAAGGGACTTTGAAAAATTTCAGGTGGAATTTTAGCAATTTTGACGTGAAATTGTAAACATGTGGAAGTGGATTTTGAAAATTCTAGAGAGAATTTAAAAGCTTCAACAGAATTTCAACAATTTGGAGAGGGATTTGAAAAGTTTAAATGGGAATGGGAAGAATTGGGACAAAAATTGGAAAATTTTTCAGGGACTTTGAAAAAATTTCAAGTGGAATTTTAGCAATTTTGACATGAAATTGTAAACATGTGGACATGGATTTTGAAAATTCTAGAGAGAATTTTAAAAGCTTCAAGAGAATTTCAACAATGTTGAGAGGGATTTGAAAAGTTTCAATGGGAATGGGAAGAATTGGGACAAAAATTGGAAAATTTTTAAGGGACTTTGAAAAAATTTCAACTGGAATTTTAGCAATTTTGACGTGAAATTGTAAACATGTTGAAGTGGATTTTGAAAATTCTAGAGAGAATTTTAAAAGCTTCAACAGAATTTCAACAATTTTGAGAGGGATTTGAAAAGTTTCAATGGGAATGGGAAGAATTGGGAGAAAAAATGGAAAATTTTTCAGGGACTTTCAAAAAATTTCAACTGGAATTTTAGCAATTTTGACGTGAAATTGTAAACATGTGGACATGGATTTTGAAAATTCTAGAGAGAATTTTAAAAGCTTCAACAGAATGTCAACAATTTGGAGAGGGATTTGAAAGTTTCAATGGGAATGGGAAGAATTGGGACAAAAATTGGAAAATTTTTCAGGGACTTTGAAAAAATTTCAACTGGATTTTTGGCAATTTTGACGTGAAATTGTAAACATGTTGAAGTGGATTTTGAAAATTCTAGAGAGAATTGTAAAAGCTTCAACAGAATTTCAACAATTTTGAGAGGGATTTGAAAAGTTTCAATGGGAATGGGAAGAATTGGACAAAAATTGGAAAATTTTTCAGGGACTTTGAAAAAATTTCAACTGGAATTTTAGCAATTTTGACGTGAAATTGTAAACATGTGGACATGGATTTTGAAAATTCTAGAGAGAATTTTAAAAGCTTCAACAGAATTTCAACAATTTTGAGAGGGATTTGAAAAGTTTCAATGGGAATGGGAAGAATTGGGACAAAAATTGGAAAATTTTTCAGGGACTTTGAAAAAATTTCAACTGGAATTTTGGCAATTTTGACGTGAAATTGTAAACATGTTGAAGTGGATTTTGAAAATTCTAGAGAGAATTTTAAAAGCTTCAAGAGAATTTCAACAATGTTGAGAGGGATTTGAAAAGTTTCAATGGGAATGAGAAGAATTGGGACAAAAATTGGAAAATTTTTCAGGGACTTTGAAAAAATTTCAACTGGAATTTTAGCAATTTTGACGTGAAATTGTAAACATGTTGAACATGGATTTTGAAAATTCTAGAGAGAATTTTAAAAGCTTCAAGAGAATTTCAACAATGTTGAGAGGGATTTGAAAAGTTTCAATGGGAATGGAAGAATTGGGACGAAAATTGGAAAATTTTTCAGGGACTTCGAAAAAACTTCAACTGGAATTTTAGCAATTTTGACGTGAAATTGTAAACATGTTGAAGTGGATTTTGAAAATTCTAGAGAGAATTTTAAAAGCTTCAACAGAATTTCAACAATTTTGAGAGGGATTTGAAAAGTTTCAATGGGAATGGGAAGAATTGGGAGAAAAATGGAAAATTTTTCAGGGACTTTGAAAAAATTTCAACTGGAATTTTAGCAATTTTGACGTGAAATTGTAAACATGTGGACATGGATTTTGAAAATTCTAGAGAGAATTTTAAAAGCTTCAAGAGAATTTCAACAATGTTGAGAGGGATTTGAAAAGTTTCAATGGGAATGAGAAGAATTGGAACAAAAATTGGAAAATTTTGAAGGGACTTTGAAAAAATTTCAACTGGAATTTTGGCAATTTTGACGTGAAATTGTAAACATGTTGAAGTGGATTTTGAAAATTCTAGAGAGAATTTTAAAAGCTTCAACAGAATTTCAACAATGTTGAGAGGGATTTGAAAAGTTTCAATGGGAATGGGAAGAATTGGGACAAAAAGTTGGAAAATTTTTAAGGACTTTGAAAAAATTTCAACTGGAATTTTAGCAATTTTGACATGAAATTGTAAACATGTGGAAGTGGATTTTGAAAATTCTAGAGAGAATTTTAAAAGCTTCAACAGAATTTCAACAATTTTGAGAGGGATTTGAAAGTTTCAATGGGAATGGGAAGAATTGGGACAAAAACTGGAAAATTTTGAAGGGACTTTGAAAAAATTTCAGGTGGAATTTTAGCAATTTTGACGTGAAATTGTAAACATGTGGAAGTGGATTTTGAAAATTCTAGAGAGAATTTTAAAAGCTTCAACAGAATTTCAACAATTTGGAGAGGGATTTGAAAAGTTTCAATGGGAATGGGAAGAATTGGGACAAAAATTGGAAAATTTTTCAGGGACTTTGAAAAAATTTCAAGTGGAATTTTAGCAATTTTGACGTGAAATTGTAAACATGTGGACATGGATTTTGAAAATTCTAGAGAGAATTTTAAAAGCTTCAAGAGAATTTCAACAATGTTGAGAGGGATTTGAAAAGTTTCAATGGGAATGGGAAGAATTGGGACAAAATTGGAAAATTTTTCAGGGACTTTGAAAAAATTTCAACTGGAATTTTAGCAATTTTGACGTGAAATTGTAAACATGTTGAACATGGATTTTGAAAATTCTAGAGAGAATTTTAAAAGCTTCAACAGAATTTCAACAATTTTGAGAGGGATTTGAAAAGTTTCAATGGGAATGGGAAGAATTGGGACGAAAATTGGAAAATTTTTCAGGGACTTTGAAAAAATTTCAACTGGAATTTTAGCAATTTTGACGTGAAATTGTAAACATGTG